>NW_006438872.1:141448-142627 GCF_000325575.1 Pteropus alecto
CCGCTCTTTTAATCCTTTTGTAGAACTTTTTTAGCTCTTGAAGCAGTTGTGAGAAGAAATTCAAATATCTAGAGTTATTTTATTTGCATGGTGATTTATTTTTAATAGCTTCTGACACAGAAACTTTTAAAAAGTTTTTAACATCTGAATAAACACATTTGATCTTTTCTTTTTGTTCATATTTTGTTTATCCATCCAAGAGAATATAATAGCCTTTATTATATTAGCTAAAATGTTCAGTGACTATATCCCTATTATAATATCTCTTAAATATTGCTTGCCATATATGGAAGTTTTGCTTTTCAGAACTCACACATCCCTTTCTTGGACTTAAATTATTGGGATATCACTTTGAGACTTTTCCAGTCCATTGTAATTTGTGTGTGTTTATGTACATATTTTGAGTAAAAGTTTCTTCCTTTTACACTGAGATTTTCTAATATGTTTATGCTGATATTATACTTAACAATAAGTATAACATGAAAACATGGAAATTTGAGACTTATCAACTTTTAGGAGTGTCTTATTAATGAAACACTCTTTGATTTAGTTCCTGCTGGGATCTTGCACTTAATGTTTATGATTTCTAAAAATAATTATGTCTCTGAATTAAATGTGGGATACAGGATTTAGTGATCTTTTTTACAGATCACTTACCAATTACAAAAGGGAAGATGAGCTTCTATTACAGTGGAGGAATCTGGTGAACACTACTTCAACCAAGTGATTAAAATTAACAGTATTAGAATAAATAGACATCCTGTGCTTCTAGATGTGATAAATTGTGAAGGACACACATGACTTCTGTGATATTCTTGCTAAAAAACATAAAATCAACCTAATAATGAGAAAGTGATGAAACAAATCAACTTGAGAGCTATTTACAAAATAAGAGGCCTGAATTGTTTCAAAATGTCAGTACCATAAAAGAAAAAAAAGGTTGAGGAAGTCTTCTAAATTTATAGAAACTAAAGAGAGCATGACAATTAAACACAATGTTTGAACTTGAATTGGAAAAAGAAAATATTTTAAAATTATTATTAGGTCAACTGGTGAAGAATTTATGAACTTTAGAATGGGTGATATCCTGTATCATGTTTTATTAATTTGATTAACTCTAGAGTTGCCATGCAAAAGAATGTTCTTGTTCTCATGCTAAAGTTATTAGTGATAAAGGAT
>NW_006438872.1:142723-149773 GCF_000325575.1 Pteropus alecto
ATGTGAAAGATTAAGCAAATGATGAATCTAAGTGAAAAGTGTACAATATTTTTGTAGCTTTGAAGTGTTTCCAAAAAATGTTGAAAACAGAAAAAAAAATTCTAGTTCTCCTTCAAACAGTGTAATCAATTTTTTTCCCCCTCTACTCTTCAATATCTTCAGCTGTAAATGCAGGTGCTACCTCCATCCCTCTTCCTATAGGTAGTTTTCTTAGCTGTCACTGGGGAGACTACAGTGTTTCCTTCACCAGAATTTGCCTGCCTGTCTTTCTTCAACCAAGCATTCCACAATCTTCTTCAGATTTCCACCCTAATCCATCAAAATTCTCAAAATTTGGAAATACTTTCTTATATCTAGCCTGAATTCTACAATTATATCTGAAACTCCTTTCTTTTTCATATCTTCCTTCAATCAGTGTATGTATCAGCTACTTATAATGCTCTGAATATTTTTTTACATGCTCAACAATATTAAATTACCCCTTTGCTTCTCTTTCAGAAATTGTAAATGTTTTAAACCATAAACCATTCTTAATAACTCAAATTGGAATTTCATAAGCATAAATACCAATTTATATTGGTGAAAATTTTCAGAAAATAAGCATTACTAAAGTTTTTAACCTTAAAACTAAAATGTTAAAAATATAAAATTATAGCTAATTTAATTAGGGATAATTTTTAAAAATCTAAAATCTTATTTTCTCATCCTTAGAGTGTTAAAGAGGATTACTGATTTGAAAAAAAAAAATGCTTTTAAAGAAAAATCGAAACAGTAAAGAGAAAAAAATTTTTCCATAACAGTTAATAAACTATACATGTTCTCTTCTAGGTCCATGTATGACTTAGAGATGTGAAGATTATACTAACCATTTTGACAGATAGCGAATGAATAACACAACTACGTAGCTTTTTAGTTTAGCTTTATTTGTTTAAGGAAAATTAGGCTTTTAAAAGACTCATACTGAAAAGTATGTGTGTGTAATACAGGAGCTGTAGGCCTGAAACTTGTACTTGGGTTTGGATATTCCAGAAAAACCACCAGGAGGACCAGAAGGGTAAGAAATGCCATTTATTACTCAAGAGGCAGGGGAGCTTCAGCAGTGGCCAGTCAGAGGTGCAGGAAGAAGGTGCCGCTGAACAAGAGCAAGGAGACTTTTTTATGTACACAAGCAGAGGAAAGGGGTATCTCATTGGGGGAAGAGCCACTTTCTCAGACTGATGAGATCAAGATGTGCTACTTGGTTATAGGACTAGATAACACCCATGGGAGCAGCAGAAAATGTCCTTGGGACTAGGCTCTGCTGAAGGCTCTTTATGTCTGCCTTCCTTGGCTGCTGGCCAGGCAGCTATCAGTCTTTTGAGTATGTGGAGGAGCTATTTTCTGAGTTAACTCTACAGTGTGCATGTGTTGAAGAGATGCAGCTAACTTTTTAAATGTGATCTTTCAAACCTCTATGTATACTTAGATCTACTTAACTTTTGAAACATAATTTAAATTTATATATCTGCTATTATCTCTATGCACTTTTTAAATATTTTTTTGTTTGTTTACTGTGTCCATTATATTGTTATTCATTATATTTTGTATGTAATTTTTGTAGGTTTGTCTGATTGGAAGTAATGCTTTGCTAACATGTCAGATCACTCTGAATTCTAGTTCAGGTTTTTAGACTTTATCAATCATCTCAGATTTGGCATCATTCCTTATGTACTTTAAATGCTTAGTAAAATTTGTTGAGGATTACAAAATTACAGGATATTGTGCTCTGGGAACTATAGAACAAAAAAAAGTACGAAGATGCAAAAGAAGATAGCAACTATTCACTCAAGAAATCTCTTAGAAAAACAATTTAGCTACACAATATAAACCAGATTTTTTAGTGTACAATTCATACATGTCCATTGAAAATTAATACAGAAAATAACAATATGGAAAATAAAAATCATTCTAACGTTCAACATCTCGAAACTACTCATAACATTTGGAGATCATGTCTCTAAATATCAATTCTCTCTCTCTGTTCCTGTCTCTCTATCTGTCTCTTCATCTCTCTTTCTTTCCCTTTCCATCTGTGTGTCTCTTCTCCATCTACACAGATTCAAATAAACACAAAGACATCTATGTAAAATTTTATATGAATATCGTCATATTACACAAATTATTATACATTTTGCACATAAACACTAAGAACCTTTTATATATAAGTTGGATATCAGTACAGATCTATTTCATTATTTTGAAAGCCCAAAGATTATATGATTGTACCCAAATTCATATTATAACATCAATACTTACTGCAGATACTTAAGCTCTTTTAATTTATTTTTATTACTTTTTGTTGTAACAGAATTACTTGTACATAAATATTTTTCACTTCTTCAATTATCTCATAATATAAATTTCTTATAAAGTATTGTCGAGTCAAATGAAAACTAATTTTAAAGACTATTATATTATGTTAAAATATTTTCTCGAAGTATATAAATTTACAGTCCATACTTCTTGACCAACACAAATTATTCCTAATCTTTTTAGAGTTTGATAATAAGTCATGGCATTTTGCATTTCCATTTTTTTTTCACACTGAGATGTGAGTGCGCAGCTCCAATTGATCTGATGTCATGTCCATAGTTTAATCAAAGTATAGGCTAAATATTATGCCATTCTAGAGATATGTGTTGAATATTTAGTCCCTAACAAATATAGACTAAAAGAGTAACTGGAAAATACATTTCTTCATCTACCCTCATGTAATTCCTTGTGTGCCAACCTCATTTTAACTTATGTTAAATTATAAATACTTTAATTTGGCAATTTTAATATATTTATATTCACTGATGCAAATGGTAAATGTATCATCAGGTCTTTGGTATATATTTAGGAATTTTATTAAATCTCTTGCTAAACTGTTATAGTTTATGTAGTCATTATAGTTAGTTTTATACATAAGATTTTTAAATGTCTCTTTTTAAAACTCTGAAAAGATATACTACAATATTGATCTTTTAAAATGTGCCATAACATATTGTTCTAATTCTGTGGGGATTAGCAATTTTATCAAGATGATATGTTTCTGCTACAATATCATATCTCAGTTACTGATCATGGTAAGTCCTCCTTACTTTTTCACTTTTCTCTCTTGTGGCTAAAAGTAGACTTTTAGTTTTTTTAAACTAATAATAAAAATTCAATATGTGGCAAGCAAAATATTTCGAATGCATTTGGGAATTAATAATCTTATGACTAATAGGAGAAAATTGTGTGAATAACTAAAGAATTATAGACCTTGATGTCAAAAGGATTCTATTCTATTTTGTTTCGCTAACATTGTTTCTCTGTTTCCTTCTTACATCCATGTTTACTCCTTTGATGATAATTAAATTTGTTGTGGAATATACACCTCAAATTTTAATTAATAATTGGCTGATAGTGCTACACTATGAAAACAAGAGTGGCTATTATAAATTAATTCTTACATAAGCCTAAAGAATGTCACAACTTATAGTGGATCTTTGGGCTCCATTTCATAGAAAATATTGAAAATTACTCAATACTTTGATAAATTGTAAGGTATTTATTTGATTGATTCACTAAAGCATATTTAAAATTGAATAATTTTTTTCTAGCCTTACAATAAGTGGGTTATGAAATTGACTATTTAGAGATAGTATCTTTATCTATGGTATCATTTTATATCTTTGTACATTTAAAAAATTTTTTAAAAGAAAATTTATTATTCACATCTTATTTCTTTTCTTCGTCTCAATCTATTTCTCTCTCTCTCTCTTTTCCCTGCAACACACACAAACACACACACATGCACAGATGTGGAGACAATTTTTAAATGAAATTCTATTAGACAGAATCTAAGAATTAAAAGATAGATTTTAAATTACTCATTTTAATCTCGCATGAAGACATGATAACTACTTTACGTAATTCATGCTATATAATTTGTGAATTATCACTTATTAAGATTTCTGAAGTTATCTATAAAATATTATATTTTACCCAGCTTTATTGAAGTATCATAGACAATTAGTTGCTTAGATTTACACTTTACAACTCAATGAGCTTTTTTTTTTTTTCAATTATAGTTGGCATTCAATAATATATTTGTTTCAGTTGTACAGCACAGTGATTAGAGATCTATATAACTCATGGAGTGTTCACCCCACTAAATCAGGTACACCTCTTCCTCTTACATATTTATTACAACATTGTTGACTATTTTCTTTATGCTACACTTTATATCTCCATGACTATTTTGTAACTATACATTTGTACTTCTTAATCCCTTTGCCCTTTTTTGCAGTTCCCCCAAACCCTCTCCCATCTAGTAGCACTCAAAATATACTCTGTATCTATGAGTTTATTTTTGTTTTTGTTTTCATTATTGTTGTTTATTTTGATCTTTAGATTCCACATGTATGTGAAATCATGTGGTATTTGTCTTTCTCTATCTGACTTATTTCATTCAGTGCAATAATTTTAGGTCCATGAAGGCGATACCTTTTTATATCTCTTTTCTTTTAGTCTGTGTGTGTCTTTTAATCTGAACTGAGTATCTCATAGGCAGCATATGTAGGGCTCTTGTTTTCTTATCCATTCAGCTTCCCTATTTTTTGGTTGGATCACTTAATTCTTTTCTATTTGAGGTACTTGTTGGTAAATATGTAGTTATTACCATTCTTTATTCCTGTTTTTGATACATGTTCTTTCTTCTTAAAGATGTTCCTCCAACATTTCCTGTAATACTATCTTGGAGTTAATGAATTGCTTTAGCATTCCTTTTTTTTTTTTTTTTTTTTTTTTTTTTTTTTTTTTGTTTGGGTTCAGTTTTTCTGAAAAAAACTATTTTTGGCTGTGGATCCTGGGTTTTCAGCACATCGAATATTTTGTGCCACACCCTTCTGTCCTGCAAAGTTTCTTTTGAGGAATCAGCTACCAGTCTTATGGGAGCTCCCTTTTAGGTAACTAATTGCTTTTCTCTTGCTGCTTTTAAGATTCTCTCTCTGTATTTAACCTTTGGCATATTAATTATGATGTGTCTTGGTGTAATCCTCTTTGGTTTTATTTTATTGGGGACTTCTGAGCTTCCTGAGATTGTATGTCTATTTCTTTCACCAGATTGGGAAAGTTTTTTCAAATATATATTCAATTTCTTATTCTCCCTCTTCAGGTATCTCTATAACATAGACGTTGTTACCCTTAATTTTGTCCCATAGATTCCTTGAATTACTATTATATTCTTGGTTACTTTTTTATTGCCATTCCCATTGAGTGTCCTTGGCTTCCTCATCATCTATATTGGTGGTCCAGTCCTCTTCTTCCTCTACTCTGTTGATTTCCTCTAATAATGAAGAAATGCATTCTTCATTTCTGACTGGTTCACTTTTATAATTTCCATTTCCATTTTTATGTTTTTATCCCTTTGTTAAAGTTCTCACTGAGTTTATCGACACTTCCCTTAATTTCATTGAGCATCTCTGTAACCAGTGTTTTGAACTTTGCATTTGTTAGATTGCTTGACTCTATATTTCCTTGATCTATGTCCTATTCTTTTATATGGTTTCTGTGCCTTTGTCTTCCCATTTTGGCTGTCTTTCTGTGTCTGTTTATGTGTATTAATCAAAGCTCCAAAGTCTCTCAGTCTTATTTGCATGGCTTTGTGTAGTAGGTGTCCAGTGGCACAGTCCTGAGAGGAGTTCAGCTACAGGCAAAGTTCAACTTCAGCCTGTGCCCCTCTGGGGCCACCCTTTAAGATTCAGCAAACAATACACTGATGCTGTGCTTATAGTTGCCATACCAGAAACCGAGGCCAGCTGCCACCCGTGTGAGTCTTAGAGCTTCTCAGCAAGTGGCACAGAACTCACCATGGACATAATTGAATGTGGCTTAGGTGGGGCTGAAGTTGGAAGAGGTGGAGTTTCAGGGAATCCTCTGGGCAGACTGACCTCTGTTATTCAGTTTGATGATGTCTCATCTATGGCAGTGCTGTCACTGCACACTGGGAACAGGGAGGGCTCAACAGAGGAACAATGGATACCACCAGCACTTCTGGTCATAGAAAGTCTTGTTCTGGCTCTTTCTTTGACAATTCATTGCCTCCTTGTAAATTCTTGGTGTCCCCCCATCATCCGACCCAGTGCTGGTGCTCAGAGCTAGCAGGTCTGTTACTGAGAAAGTCTGGTTATGGACATGGCCCCCTTAAGAGGCTTTTGAAACTGCCAGCTGCAGCTGCCATAGCCTCTATCCCACTCAGCTGCTGGGACTGGGCAGCCTCATGTCTTTGCCCTCTCCTACCTTTTACCATTGCGAGATGATTTCTTATTTCTCTCCCTATTTGTATGGCTTTGTTCATCTAGATCCCCAGGCTACTCTGCTTGCTATTTGCTCCATGTTTCCATCTTAGCTTTGATGTGGTCACAAGAAGGGATGAGCGAAGTTTTTATCATTTATGCCATTTTTCCTGATTCTCTGAGAATTTTTACTAGAGTTTATTTGAGCCAAACTGATGACAATTACTGGGGAGAAAGATCTCAAATGCTTCTAAGATATTGTATTTTGGCAGCAAGGCAAAGGCTTGTTTTTTGTTTTTTGTTTTTTGTTTTTTTTGCTTAGTTACTTCGCAGAAATTTAAACTAAAATTGAAAAATATCCCAAAATTAATGTACCTCCTAAAATAAAACTATTCTCTAGCTCAAAATTTTAAAATTAAATTAATAAATACAAATTATTTTATATATTTTCAAAGTATAAGTCAGCACAGTTAAAATTTGAAGAACAGAATAGGGGTTCCCTTGGGTTTCTTCTTTGGATGTAAGAAAGTTGTGTGTTTATCATGGTTTTGTTAAGGAATATATCAAAATGTAAAGTGTTTTTAAAAACAATGGAGATAGTCCAGAAGGTCAAGAATTTTGGTTTTAGTTAAGCTTAACTAATTACAAGTTACACGTCATTAGAAAATATCATTTTATCTGAGATTAAATTTCTTTATTTGTCCTATAGTAGAATATATTATATCAAATATCATTATTATTAAACAAT
>NW_006438872.1:149812-150676 GCF_000325575.1 Pteropus alecto
ATTATTTAATATCTAATAATAGTTGTAGTTAATATTATTTAACAATACAGTATTATTATTCACAATATTGTTAGCAATGTTATTTAACAATTAACAATATAAGAAAAATCTCCAACAATAAAGCTACATGTATTTCAAAAAAGCAATGAATAAATATATTTATGAAATTTAATAATATAGTAAAATGTGTTAAATCTCCAAAGAGCAAAAGCTTGCAAATTGAAATGTGAAAATAATCTTTATTATAAATTCCAAAATATCATGTCATTTATTGGCTAAGCTCTTGCTACAGAAATTTCTTAAATTTATTGGGGTGATATAGGTTAATAAAATTACATATGTTTCAAGTGTACATTTCAATAATATGTCATATGTATATTGCATTCTGTTCTTCACTCAAAGTAAAATCTTCTTCCATCATGTTATATTTGACCCTCTTTACCTTTATGTACCTCCCTCCACCCCTTTTCCTTCTAGTAATCACCAAACTGTTGTCCATGTCTATGAGTTTTGTTCGTTTGTCCTGTTAATTTGTTGATTTAAGTTTTATATTCCACATATGAGTGAAATTATATGGTTCTCAACTTTTTCTGCCTGCCATAATTTGCTTAGCATGACAATATCAAGGTCCATTTATATTGTCACAAATGGCAGTATTTCATCTCTTTTTATGGTTGAGTAATATTCCATTGTATTTATGAACCACATATTCTTTATCCAATCATTTATCAAAGGGCACTTCAGTTGTTTCCTTGACTTGGCCACCAAGAATAATGCTGCAATGCACATCAGGTTGCATATATCTTTACAGATAATATTTTTTTCAAATTTTGGGGTAGATACCACAGCAAAAAAAAAAAAAAA
>NW_006438872.1:150697-163896 GCF_000325575.1 Pteropus alecto
AAAAAAGAGGCCATTAACTGAATAGGAGAAGATATTAGCTATAGTAATTTTAAACTGTCATTTTAAAAATGTGTTATCACACTGGATCAAAAAAGATACACAGGGATATTCAATAATACTCTGAGATAAATAAAAGTGAAACCACAATATAAAATTTATGATGTTTAGCTAAAAAAAGAATAAAGAGAAATTTATACTTGCAAAACATTTGTACTGAAACAAGAAGAAATATCAAATAAATTTCCTGAACTTCCACTTTGAAACACTGGAAAATAAAGAGTAAATTATATTAAAACAAACAGAAGTAAAGAAATACTAAAAATAGTCTAACTAAGAAGAAAAGAAAGAAGATTCAAGTTGCTCAAGTCAGGAAGCAAAGAAAAAAAACATTATTACAAATCTTAAAGCCATACAAAAGATTAAAGTAGAATACTGTAAAAATTTTTTTGCCAATAGATTAAATAATTTGATTAGGCAGAAAAAAATAATTTACAAAAATATGAACTATTGAAACCGACTCAGTAACAAATTAAAAATATAAATAGACTGATAACAAGTGAAAAAAATTGAATTAATTATTAAAAATGTACTTCCAAGAGACTAGATGGTTTTACAGATGAATTTTTGCTAGAAATTTAAAGATGAATTAACATCTATTTGTGACAAACAATTCAAAATAGAGAAGAGTGAAATTTATCTAACTCAATCCATAAGATCGGTATTACTCTGATATCAAAACAAGAAAAATACATGACAAGAAAAGATAACTACAGACCAATATCCTATGAACATAGATTAAAAAATATTCAACAGAATACTACCAAACTGAATCAGCAATATATGAAAATATATAAAGATACACCCCATAACGAAGTGAAGTTTATTCTAGGAATGCAAGTTTTATTTAAAACCTCAAAATCAATTAATATAATAAACCATGGCAATAATATAAAGGACCAAAAACATATGACTATCTCAACTGATACAGAAAAAAAAAAAATTTGAACAGATCACATGCTAATATATTTAGAAAATCTTAAAGACTACACACACACACACAAAACTATTAGAACAAATAAATTACTTCAGTAAAGTTCCAGGATACAGAATCAATATACAGAAATCTGTTGTGTTTCTACAAATATACAGAAATCTGTTGTGTTTCTACACTCCAATCACAAGCAATCAAAAAATAAATTAAGAAAACAATCCCATTTACAATTGCAACAAAAAGTATAAAGTAGTTATGGATAAATTTCACCAAAGAGGTGAAAGACCTGTACTCTGAAAACTATAAGACCTTGAATAAAGAAATCAAACCAAATACAGATAATAAATGTAAAGATATACCTTATTCATTAATTGGAAGAATTCGTATTGTTTAAATGTCCTTGCTACCTAAAATAATACAGATTAAATGCAATTTATATTAAAGTACCAATGGTGTTCTTCTTAGAATTAGAAAAACTAATCCTAAAATATATATAAAACAACATAAGACTATAAGTAGTCAAATAAATCTTGAGATAAAACAAAGTTGGGGGTATCATGCTCTCTGACATCGAACTGTAGTATAATGCTACAATAATAAAAACAGTATGGTATTGGCATAAAAATGGATATATAGATCAATGGATTAGAATAGAGACCCAGAAATAAATCCTTGTTTATATGGTTAATTAATCTATAACAAAGAAGGCAAATATACAATGAGGTAAAGACAGTGTCTTCATCAAGTGGTGTTGACATGACTGGACAGATACATGCAAAAAAAAAAAA
The DNA here is from genome assembly GCF_000325575.1 of Pteropus alecto. Classification (NCBI taxonomy): domain Eukaryota; kingdom Metazoa; phylum Chordata; class Mammalia; order Chiroptera; family Pteropodidae; genus Pteropus; species Pteropus alecto. Next base: position 152,477 of record NW_006438872.1, read on the forward strand.
TTGGACCACTTCCATATAGCATATACAAAACTAAACTCGAAATGGATTAAAAACTTAAATGGTAGATCTAAAACTATAAAACTCCTAGAAGAATATATAGGCAGTAAACTCTTTGACATCACTCTTAACAATATCTTTTTTGGACATATCTCTTTGAACAAGGGAAACAAAAGAAAAAAAATAAACAAACAGGACTACATCAAACTAAAAGAAGTTTTTACACATTGAAGAAAACTTTCAAAAATACAAAAAAAAAATACTACTGAATGGGAGAAGATATTCACAAATGACACATCTAATAAAATATTTATATACAAAATATATACAGAATTCATTAAACTTAACATAAAAAAGCAAACAATCCAATTAAAAAATAGAGGACCTAAAAAAATATTTTTTCTAAAGAAGATATACAGATTGTCCACAGGCATATGAAAAGATGTTCATCACCACTAATCATCAGGGAAATGTAAATTAAAACCACAATAGGAGATTGCCTCACTCCTTTCAGAATGTCTGTCATCGGTAAATCAACAAATAAGTGTTGGCAAGGATGTGGAAAAAAGGGAATCCTCACACAATGGTAGTGGGATTATAAATTAGTACTGCCACTATGGAAAGCAGTATGGTGAGAACTCAAAAAAATTAAAAACAGAACTGCTATATGATCAAGCAATTTCACTTTTGGGTATTCATTTTTAAAAATTCACACTAATTTAAAAAGATATATCCATCCCCATATTCATTGCAGCATTACTAGTCATAGTCAGGTATGGAATCAACCTAGATATCTATTAATAGACAAATGGATAAAAAAGATGCAGTATATGTACACAATAGAATATTATTCAGCAATAAAAAAGAATAAAATCTTGCCATTGGTGACAACATGAATAGATGTTGAAGTATTATGCTAAGTGAAATAAGTCAGATAGAAAAAGGCAAATACCATATGATCTCATTTACTTGTGGAATCTTAAAAAAATCAAAATAAATGAATAAACAAAAACAATGACAAAAAAAAAAAAAACAGCAAACAGACCCATAGATATAGAGAACAAATTGATGGTTGCCAAAACGAAGGGGGCGGGTTATGGGAATAATAAAAAAGAAAGAGAGAGAGAAACAAACCTCTGAAAAGAAAAGAAAAAAATAGTTACTTTAATTTGAGTATTACAAATGCAAATGATTCATGTGGTATAAACTGTATACTAGATTTTAGTTAGAATGTCTAAATTATCACATAAGACACTAATCTGCATTCCCTGTTTATAGGAGTGAAACTTAAAAAAGCAAAAGCATTCAACAAAATACAAGAACACTTCATAATAAAAATACCCAAAAACTAAGAATAGATAAAAATATCTCACTCTGATTAAAAACATTTATGAAAAAGCCACAGTTAGCATCATATTTAGAGGGTGAAAGACTAAATGTTTTTTCTTTCATTATCAAAAATAGGGTGAAGATGTTCACTATCACCAGTTTCATTCAATATTGTTCTGATGGTTCTAACCAGGACATTAGACAAGAAAATGAAAGATTGGAAGAGAAAAATAAAAACTATGTCTATTTGCAGATGAGATAGTCTTACATAGAGAAAAAAAATAAATCCATGAAAAATATTTGATAGATTAGCAAAGTTCCATAACATAAATTTAATATGTAAAAATCAATTGAATTTCTGTACATAAGCAATGAACAATTCAAAATTGAAATTAAGAAAGCAATTCCATTTATGATAGCATCAAAAAGAATAAAATACTTAGGAGTAAACTGAACAGGAGTGTAAAATGTATTCTCTGAAAAATCGTAAAGCATTGTTGAAAGAAACAAATGAAGAACAAAACAAATAGACATTACATGTTCACAGATTAAAAGATTTAGTATTAAGATGACAATAATCCCCAAATTCAACTACAATCAATGCATTCCCTCAAAATTCCAGATGGTTTCTTTACAGAAAATGACAAGTAGATCTAATAATCATAAGAATACTCAAGGGACACAAGACTAACTAAATCTTAAAAGAGAACACAGTTGGATAACTCACGTGTCTAGATTCCAGAACTTAGTACAAAGCTTCCATAATCAAGAGACTGTGGTACTGAGATAAGAATAGACATATGTGTTAATAAGATAGAAATGAGATCAGAACTGAGTGCTATCGATTTACAGTTATTTGATTTTTCACAAAGGTTCTAAGACCATCCAATAGGAAAATAATAGTCCTTTCAACAAATAATGCTAGGAAAACTGTATATCCATATACAAAAGAATACATTTTAAACCATTCTTCACAACATACTCAAAAAGTAACTTCAAATGAATCATAGATCTAATAAATGTAAGAGCTAAACTAATAAGACTCTTAAAATGTAGGAAATAATATTTCTGACTTTGGGTTAGGCAAAACCTGTTTAGAGACACAAAAAAATAAAAATAGATAAATTGGACCTCATCAAATGGAAATATTTTGTACTTTAAAAGACACCCTCAAAAAGTAAAATAAACAACCTGAAGAATGGGGAAAAATTAATCATATATCTGATAAGGAATACGTATTTAGAATATACAGAAAAATTCTTTTAACTCGGTAATAAAAAGACAACAAGACTTAAAAATTTGGCAATGAATCTGAATAGACATTTCTACATAGAAAATATACAAATGGTCAAATATCTCATGAAAAGGTACTCAACATTATTCAAAAAGTTATCCAAAACGAAAAAAAGAAAAGTCAAAGCCACAATGAGATACTACTCCATACTTACTAGGATGGCTAATAATCAAAATCTCGAGTTGTCGAGAATGTTGAGATCAGAACTTTCTTATACAGATTTTAATGTTAAATCATGAATTTACTTTGGAAAATATCTGGCAGTTGACCAAATGGTTAAACATGGAGTTAGTATGTGCCCTAGCAATTCCACTCATAGTTATATATTGATAGAATTGAAAACACGTCAACAAAAAGTTATACACAAATGACCTTAGAAGTGTTATTTGTAATAGTTTAAAAGTGGAAACAGCCAAAATGGCCATCAACTGATAACTGGTTAAAATATAGTCAGTCTATAAAATGTAAGATTATTTAGCTATAAGAAGGAATATACTGCTATTGTATGCCAAAACATTGATGAAGCTTGAAAACATTATGTTAGCTGAAAGAAGCCAATCGCAAAATGTCCCTTATTTTATGACTCCATTTATATGAAATGCCCAGAAGGCATATCTATAAAGACATAAATTCAATTAGAGCAAAAATTATATTTGTTGTTTCTAGTGCATGGAGGTTGATAGACCAGAGCAATGGAGAATATTTATTAATAGGTACAGGATGTCTTTTTGGAATGATAAAATTGTTCAAAATTTAGAATGTGGTAATCTATGCACAACCCTATTAATATACCAAAAACATAAAATTACACACTTTAAATGGGTTAATTGTATGGTATGTGAATTATACCTCAATAAAGTTGATTTATAAAGGAAAAGGATTTGTTTGTGACAATTCCTTTAACTGTACAGGCATATCATATTTTATTGTGTTTCATGTTATTGCAATTCACAAATACTACATTTTTTACAAATTGAAGGTTTGTAGCAACCCTGCATCTAGCAAGTTTATCAGCACCACTTTATCAAAAGCATTTGCTCACTTCATGTGTCTCTGTCACATTTTATTAATTCTCACAATACAAACTTTTTTCATTATTATACTTGCTACGGTAATATGTGGTCAGTAATCTGAGATGTTACTATTGTAATTGTTTTAGGGCACCATGAACCACACTCATTTAAGATGGTGAACTTAATTGATAAATGTTGTTATATAAGTTTAATCATTGAGAAAAACTAAGTACTATAATTATTTAAAAGTAAATCTATAATTATTTAAAAGCAAAACATTTTAATAATTATTTTATTGAGTACAGGAGCAAAAGTGTTTAAAGAACACTCTCATTGAGAAACTCTTGTACATGTAACATGTGCATATAAGTGTTCATTAGCAGCACTACTATAATAGCAAAACTGGAAAACACCCAAATATCTATGTTGTGATTTTGTTAATTGAACATTTGTTAGGTAGAGCCCCAGGAGTCAGATCATGAGCCAAGTTCAACAAAGACCAAAGGATAAGTAGAAATAGAGAAGTTTATTACTCACAGGTCTTGGAAGAGGTACACAGTAAGACTTGAGGAATTGCAAGGGCAGGTCAAGGCAGTGTATAGGCAGAGTGTGAGCAGCAGTATTTGGGGCACATACCTTTATTAGGGTCCATGAGTGGAGTCATTGTGTGATTCCTGGGCTAAGGCCAGATTGGTCAATTCAAACAAAAAAAGAGCAGAAAGAGATCTGGTAGCTTCTAGTGAGTCTTATAAAAGAGGCACATAAGGGGAAGAAGCTTGAAGGCAAGAAAGACTGCTTTTCACCAGAGGTATTGGGGAAGTCACAATCAGAGATTATTAACTTATTTGTGACTCTGAAGGTTGTGTTTTAGGTCATGCATTCTCCAGAAGGAGTAGTGTCAGTTCAAGTCCTCTGTGGGCCACTTAGTCACGCAAAATGGATACCAAGGTGGGAGAGCTATGGAGTAGTTTAGCAAAACTGAATAGTCCATCTATTTGAGAATGGATAAATAACATAAATAAAATATATCAGATTAAAGAATAAACAAGTGAACAAATTCTATCCAATATTTGTTAAATTTATTTGTTTTTAATTTTTGATGCTACTGTAAATGAATGTTTTATTTTAGATTGCTCAGAACTAATCATTAAAAACAATTTATTTAATGTATCATTATTAAATTTATCTGGGTGACATTGGTTAATAAAAGTACACAGGTTTCAAGTGCACAATTCAACAATATGTATATGTCATATACATATGTCATATACACCCAAAGTCAAATCTCCTCCCATCACCACATACTTGAAGCCCTTTATCCTTATCTACCTCCCCTACTCTCCCATTTCCCTCTGGTTACCACTAAACTGTTCTTGGTGTCTATGAGTTTTTGTTTGTTTGTCTTGTTCGCTTGTTGCTTTCAGTTTTACATCCCACATATGAGTCACATGGTTCTCAATTTTTTCTGTCTGTCTTATTTCTCTTTGCATGATTATCTCAAGATCCATTCATATTGTCACAAATGGCAGTATTTCATCTTTTCTTATGGCTGAGTAATGTTCCATTGTATATATGTACCACCTCTTCTTTATCCAATCATCTATTGAAGAACACTTATGTTGTTTTCATGTCTTGGCCATCATGAAAAATGCTGCTATAAACATCAGGGTGCATATAACTTTGTGGATAAATGTTTTCAAGATTTTTGGTAGATATCCAGAAGAGGGATTGCTGGGTCATATGGTAATTCTACTCTTATTTTTTCAGAAACCTCTGTATTGTTTTCCATAGTGGCTATACCAATTTACATTCCCACCAGCAGTGTAAAAGGTTTATTTTTTCCCCACAACCTTTCCAAGACTTGTTACTACTTGTCCTATTGATGATAGCCATTCTTACAGGTGTGAGAAGGTATCTCATTGTAGTTTTGATTTGCATGTCCCTAATCACTAGTGCAGTTGAACATCTTTTCATATGTCTGTTGGCCATTTATATGTCTTCTTGATAACAGTGTCTGTTTAGGTCCTCTGCCCATTTTTAAATTGGATTGTTTGTTTGTTTTTTTTGTTGTTGTTGAGTTGTATGAATTCTTTGTATATTTTGGATAGTAAGCCCTTATAGGAGATGTTATTTGCAAATATCTTCTCCCATTTAAATGGTGGCCTCTTTGCCTTGTCGATGGTTTCCTTTGCTGTGCAGAAGCTTTTTAGTTTGATATAGTCCCATTCATTTATTTTTGCTTTGACTTCCCTTGCCTTTAAGGTCGAATTCATACAATCCTCTTTAAATCCAAGGTTCATGAGTTTAGTACCTATGTTTTCTTCTTTACGGTTTACTGTTTCAGTTCTTATATTTAGGTCTTTGATCCATTTTTGAGTTAATTTTGGTGTACAGTGACAGATAGCAGTCTAGTTTCTTCCTTCCTTCCTTCCTTCCTTCTTTCCTTCCTTCCATCCTCTCTCTCTCTCTCCCTCTCTCTCTCTCTCTCTCTCTTTCTTTCTTTTCTTTCTTTTCCTTTCTTTCTGTGTATGTGGCTTTCCAATCTTACCAGCTCCATTTATTGAAGAGGCTTTCTTTTCTCTAATGTATGTTTTTGGCTTCTTTCTCAAAAAATTATTTGCCCATATATATGTGGGTTTATTTCTGGCCTCTCAATTCTGTTCCATTGGTCTTTGTGTGTGGTTTTCTGACAATATCATGCTGTTTTGATTATTATCATTTGGTAGTATAATTTCAAGTCAGGCAGTGTAATACTTCCAGTCTTATTCTTTTTATTCAAGAATAGCTTCAGCTTTTTGGGATCTTTTGTGATTTCATACAAATCTGATGACCTTTGTTCTATTTTTTTAAAAAGTGCCATAGGGATTTTGATGAAGTTTGCATTAAATCGGTATAATGCTTTTGGTAATAAAGTCATTTTAACTCTGTTCATTTTTCCAATGCATGAAAATGAAATATCTTAGCATTTCTTTGTGTGTGTCTTCTTCAATTTTTTTTTTTTTTAAATAATGTCTTATAGTTTTAAGTGTATAGGTCCTTCACAGGCTTGGCTAGGCTTATTCTAGGTATTTTATTCTTTTTGTTGCAATTGCAGAAGGAATTGTTTTTACAGTAATCTTATACGTTGCAACCCTGATGAACTTGTTTATTAGTGCTAACGGTATCTTAGCAGATTCCTTCAGATTTTCTACATACAAAATTGTGTCATTCTCAAATAGAAGTAATTTTATTTCTTCTTTTTTTTTAATCTTCATGATTTTATTTCTTGTTCTTGCCTAATTGTCCTAGCTAGAACCTCCACTACAATGATGTCTTTCCTCATTCTTGATTGTAGAGAGAAAGTATTAGTGGAGGTTTTTTTGTTTTTTTTTGTTTGTTTGTTTTCTTTTTTTAATCATGAAATGGTATTAGATTTGATCAAATGATTTTTCTATGTATACTGAAATTGTCCTGTGGGGTTTTTCTCATTTAATTTATTTATATGATGTGTTATAATAATTGTGTAATTTTTTTTACATGATTTCTTTGGGTAGTTTTTGTTAAAGATCTGTAAAATACGTATTACTCTGTTGTTTCTTGTGATGTCTTTGTCTTGTTTTTGTATCTATTATTGCTGTGTATATTAATCCTATATATGTTGGACCAAACAACACATTTTTATAATTATCATTTTGTATAATTTTTGTCTTCTAAAGAAGCAATGAGAAAAAATGAGAGTAAGTATACCTTTATAGATTTTGTCACATCAGCTTTCTTTTTTACCATTTCTGATTCTCTGCATCTCTTCAAACAGCTTCGTTTCCACATTCTGTTATTGTCAAATATATTACATTTTTATATGTTATAAGCATGACAATATAATTTCACATATATTGTGTTATGGAATTGATTTTTAAATCAGTAAAGTGAAGGAAAGAGAATAAATATGTAATTATATTCTCTTTTGTAATCACCTATATAATAACATTACCAGTGTTCTTTACTTTTCATGTGGTTTTGAATTAATGACTGGAGTTGCTGTTTTTAACATAGAGAACATCTTTAGTTTATCTTATTTGGCAGGTCTACTAGCAACAAATTTTTTCGGTTTTTTAATCTAGAAATGTCTTTATTTTACCTCCATTTTTGCAAGTTAATTTTGCTGGATATAAGATTCTTATTTGACAGATGTTTTTCTCAGTTTCTTTTTTTTTTTTTAACATTTTGAATATGTCATCCCACTGCATTTTGGCCTCTGGTTCTTATGAAAAGTCAGCCCTTCATCGTATTGGAGTTTTCTTGTATGCAATTAATATTTTTAACTAACTGCTTTCAAGATTTCTCTTTATATTTGGCTTTAAACTTCTTGACTGATGTATCTGGGAGCGTATCTCTTTGCTTTTATCCTACTTGTAGGTTTTAGGGTGACTTTGATATATAGTTCATCAAATTTTGAAAGTTTTCAGTAATTACTTTTTGAATATTTTTTCTGTCTTTATCTTATTCATGTTCTTCTAGAACGTTCATTAAATATATATTTGTGTGCTTAATGTTGTCCCACCATTTCTTGGAGATTTTCTTCATTTTTTGTTTTCAGATTACATTCTCTATTGACTCATCTTCAAGTTTGCTAATTCTTTTTATGACAGCTCAAATATACTGCTGTTCCACTCTACTTGTTTTTTTTTTTTTTTGTCTTATTTGTTGTATGTTTCAACCCCAGAATTTTTGTTTGTTTTTATTTATTTTTTGATAATTTTTACCTCTTTATTGATACTCTCATAGTAGCCTTTAATTATTTAAGCATGGATATCTTTTGTTCTTTGAACATATTTATAATAGAAGACTTTCTCTGCTAAATTAATCATCTGGGCACTTTCAAGTTAATTTTTATTGCCTACTTTTATTCCTGTGAATGTGTTATACTTCTGTTTTGTTGCATGATTTATAGTTTTTTGTTTGTTTGTTTGTTTAAAACTAGACATTTTCTATTGTGCTATTATTATCATGGATTTTTTTGTGATACAAAATATAACATTATACAATCTTAACTATTTTAATTGTACATTTCAGTAGTGCAATGTTAAGCATATTCACATTGTGAAAAAGAACATAAGAACTGTATTACCTTGTAAATCTGAAACTCTATATTCATTAAACAATACTCTACTTCTCCTCCCCTAACCAGTCCCTGGTAACCACCATTTTACTTTCTGCTTCTATGAATGTTAACTACTTTAGATATCTCACATTAGTGGACTCATACAGTATTTGTCTTTTTGTGACTGTCTTATATTTTGCTTAGCATGTTTTCAAGGATTATATATGTTGCAGCATGTGGCAAGATTTGTTTTTTTTTTTTTTTTTTTTTTAAGGCTCAATAATATTTCATTGCATGCATATACAACATTCAGTTTATCCATTAATCCATCAATGGACATTTGGATTTTTTTCCTCTCTTATATTATGGATAGTGCAGCTATGTATATGAGTGTGCAAATATCTCTTCAAGAAATTCCTTCAATTCTTTTAAATTTATACTCAGATTTCTAGATCATATAGCAGTTCCATTCCTATTTTTTTAGAAACCCTCATACTCTTTTCTATACCAATTGCACAATTTTATAACTCTACCATCAAAAGTCCACAAGGATTCTAACTTCTCCATATTATTAGCAACACTTTTTTTCTGTTTTTAAAGTAGACATTCTAATGGGTGTAAGATGATGTATTATTGTGGTTTTAAGTTGCATTTCTCTGAAGATTAGTGATGTTGAGCATCTTTTCATATGATTATTGACCATTTGTATATCATCTTTGGAGAAATATCTATTCAACCTCATTGCATATTTCTTTATCTGGTTATTTTATTTTTTGTTGTTCAGTTATGAGTTCTTTTTATAGAAAAACTAGAATTATAAAATAATATTTTAAGACTTCTGGTAAGGTAGTGTAGAAGGTAGATGCTGTGTTCACCTCCTCTCAGGACTATACCAAAATTACAACAAAAACACAGAACAACCATCATTAGGAGTCATCTGAATTCTGGCTGAACAGAAGTCCTGCAACTGGGGACAAACATAAGAGACCACTCTGAGACTGGTAAAAGGGGCAGAGATGCAAAATGGGCCAGTCCCACAACTGTGTGTGGCAGTTGAGAATCAAGAGGAATATCTTGCCTACAGATATCCCCCAAGAGGAGTGAAGGGTCCTGGATCCACACAGGGCTACTCAGTCCAGGGTTCAAGTGCCAGGAAGAAAAGTCTCCACAACCTCTGGCTGTGAAAATTAGCAGAGATTGTAGTTGAAGAAAACAGGGCTACAGGAGTTGCAGACATTTCTATTAAAGAGCCCACAAATGGACTTACTCGGTGACAGACTCACTCGCTCTGAGCTCCATTTCTGGGGCAGCTGGTTAAGGAGTGTCAGGGACATATGGGGTGGAACTGAGTTGTCTGGCTTCAGGGTGAGAGATGGAGGAGCCTGAACAGAAGTGCTGGCAGAATCCCTTGTTCTTTTGTTGACCCCCTCCTCGCTCCTGATATGCAGACACAGGAGGCTACCATATACGAGTCTCCATCAACCTGGCTAACACAGTCACCTCCCTCGGTGATTTCCTGATACTCTACCTCGCCTAGCTTGAGGGTCCACCCAAGCTGCCTGTAGTGGCATTTTTCATACAAATGACCTGTCTTGGCTCATGATGTGGACTTTCCTAAAATTTCTCAAAAGTTCACAAAACCTGAAGAAGTGGCATCTGGCCTTGGTATGCCTGATATCTTTTGCTGAGCAGCCCCATGCCCAGCATTAGCAGCATCCAGCCTTGATTCCTGGCTTGGCCTCTTGAGGCACCTCTAAACCCAGCACAAGTGGCATTCATCTGTGGATCGCTTGTTGACTTTTATCAGGTGGTCCTGGAAGTGCAATAACTACATATCTATCAACAATTACTCAAATTAAAAAAAAAAAAAAAGAGCTCCAATTAAAAGACATATGGTAGCTGAATGAGTAAGATTCTCACTTCAGATTGAAAGACACACACACACACACTGAAAGTAAAGAGATAGAAAAAAGATATTTCATAGAAATAGAAATTTAAAAACCTTGGGTATCTATACTTACACCAGATAAAACTGACTTTAAAACTAAGGCTATAACAAGAGACAAAGAAGAACCCAGTAATCCTACATTTGGGTATTTATCAGGAGAAACACAAAATTTTACTTTGAAGGAACCTATGCATCTGTATGTTTATTGCAGCATTGTTTACAAGAGCCAAGATATGGAGACACTCTGGGTGTGTATCAATGGATAAATGGATTAAAAAAAAGTGATACACATATACAATGGAATATTACTCAACCAGAAAACAAACAAACAAACAAACAAACAGTCAAACAAATAAAAATATTGTCATCTTCAGCAACATAGATAAACCTAGAGGGTATTTTGTTGAGTGGAGTAAGTTGAACAAAGAAAGACAAATGTCATACGATTTCTCTTACATATGGAATCTAAGGAACAAAATAAACAAACAAATTAGAAACAAACTCATAGATACAGAGAACATTTTGTAGGTTGACAGATGGGAAGGGGGTTAAAGGGTAGAAAAGGAGAAGGAATTTAAATATAGAAATTGGCAGTTATAAAATAGTCCCAGAGATGTAAAGTATAGCATAAGGAATATAGTCAATAATATTGTAATAACTCTTTAAGATGTCTGATGGGTACTAGATTTATTGGGGTGATCATTTTGTAAGTTATATAAATGTCTAATCACTATGTTGTACACCTGAAACTAATATAGT
>NW_006438872.1:163932-164688 GCF_000325575.1 Pteropus alecto
AAAAAAATAAAATATATTAAAGTTTAAAAAATAAAATAATATACTGTAGCAACTGTCATTACTGATTCTCCATTAATTCTCCTTGTCCTCATTTGTTGTTGCTTATATTGTTGTTTGTTTCATCATTTTTTTTTTTTACTATTATTTTTTAGCATCTTGGATGAACTAATTCTGATATGTCTATTTCCCCTGCAGTGTGCAACCTTCAATGTCTCTAGCCAGATTTTTTCACCCTAGTTTATATCTTTCAGTCTGGCTACCTAGGGGTCACCTCTGTGTTTGCAAAAGCCGCTTACTGGTCAAATGTTTTCTTACCACCCCTTAGAAAGTTAGATTTTTACCATTTATTCTTGGATGTGTTTGTATTGGAGAAGGTTATCAGTGTTCAGGGAGTTTGTTTTTTGCTCTACGTTCAACCACTGACTAAAATCTTGTAAATTCACTTCTGATAGCTTCTGAAAGTGTGCAGCTTGGACATACACACAGTCTTCCAGACTGCCATGGTCTGAGTATACTTTTATTTTTAAGCCTGGCTTCCTGGAAGTTACCCTGGGTAATAGTAACTTTTTTGTTTCATCATTGTTTGATCAGCCCCTTGTGTCAGTGAAGCTTCTTCCCTATGTTGAATGATGTAAATGCAGCTTGAGCAATTTTTTTTCAAGCCTGCCCATGTTTTGATGTGATTTCCTTTGAGTGAGTGCAACATAACCTATGTACACACCTTTTCCCACCATCAGGATTGACTGTGATCCCATA
>NW_006438872.1:164738-167619 GCF_000325575.1 Pteropus alecto
ATTGCTCTAATGTGTGCTTGTTCCTACTCATTTCATGTTGCTATAAGTGTCCTCTTAATTGTTCTTCATGAAGATCTCTACTGTTTTTACAACAAATGTAGGCATTTAATTCTACAGGTTCTGTTTCACATAAAATAGTTCTCTCAAGTAGAGATAGCACTTGTAGTAAGGGATAATGGTACCTAGTATTTTTGGCTTGTTCCTTCCAGCATGACATTTCCTAGGGTGATCTCAGGCTAGCAGCATCAGGACCCAGTATTTTTTTTTTTCATCTGTTGCACCTGGGGTTGAGCTTCTGCCCTGTGAGTGCTGGGTGCAGAAAGGCAATCCCAGATCTCTGCCTAGAATAGATCTTCTGCAGCATTGCACTGGGAAAAATGAGAACACCAGTGACTTGCTGTTTTGTCTGGGGCATATTATGCTCAGAGACTGAGATTGTCTTTGACAGTAACTTATTTAATGCAGGTTCACTGTGGGGATTATAATTTATAATAATAATATTTCATAATCCATTAGAGTGCAGGATAATATCTCTAAAGCCAATAAAGAAATAACATACTACAAACCAATAATAAATTAATTGCACTGTTGTTCCAGTCAAAGGGGGGATTAAAAAAAAGCCTAAATTTAATTGAGGTACCTTTCTACAAGTTGGTTCTCAAAAGAGATGGTTTAGCCAGTGAAAAGGTGACATTCAGTTGCCAGCACAAAGTAAAAGTCCCTTGTTGCTAGAGCATGTTACTGGAAAGTGAAGGTGATGTTGTTGGCAGACAAGATGATGTCCTTCACAGAGTCACTTTGCCCAACAGGAGCTAATGCCTCAAGTTTCGAAGTGCTATTTAAATCAGCAGAGAGTCACCTTTTCCAGACCAAACACTCTCAGTAAGACTTCACAAACTCTTCATTTTTAAAGTTAAAATGTCCCTTAGTCACAGTTGTTCCTCCATATGTTCTTATCAATAAGCCCCTAGTGGCACCCATCAGCAGCTTGAGCTACTGAGCGCTTTTCAACAACAACAGATGTCGATAACCACATCCTGGCACAGCTTCCTCAATGTAAACACATTTACTCTTAGTTCAAAACAACTTCACTCTTAGATCAAAGCAACTGTATCCAAAACTTCCTCCAAAACATGGATTAGAAATCATAACAATCAGTACACAACAATTGCCCTTTTCCACAATTAAACTGTAATTCCAAAATGGGAGCTGAGGGTATATAGGGTCTGTCTCCATTGTCACACCTGCCCAGAGTGCAACTCCCTAAGAAAAAACTTCTATACCCCAGTGGAGAAGTGGTAAGAGAGTGGTTCATGACAGAAATGATACAGAGTTTTATTGTTCTTAGTAAGATTTGTGGATTTTTATAACAAATATTTCTCCATTTACTGTGTGCCATTAGGACAATTTCCCAGTACATTAAATTACATATATATTTTTAATTTACTTCAGTTAAATTGTTATTTCACTGGAGAGGGAAGTTGCCAAACTCTTTGTTCCATAATTCTGGAACCACAGTATGATATACACTATTTTCATTATTATTCAGTTTTAAATATTTAAAGCTTCCATTATAAATTTTCCTTCAACTCATGAGTTCATTACCAAAGTATCTTATAGTTTCCAAATATAGAGGTATTTTAATTTATATTTTAATCATTTGTTTTTATCTCAATTGCATTGTAGTCAGGCAACATTGTATGACATTGATACTTGAAATGTTTTGAAAATTGCTTCATGGTATAGTATATACATAATTTTATAAAAAATCTATGTGAACTGAGAAGGTATATTTTCTCATCATTTTATCCTAAACTTTACTATTCTGATCGCAATGCTTTCAGCAACTACCTCCAACTCTGGCCACAGATTATGGTTTCTTTTTGTTTTTAATGGAAGGAGCTCTTAAAGATAAACCTTTTATTTGCTTCTCAGCAATACACTAAAAAGTATACTTTATCTGGTATTCAGTTTCTTTTCAGGGAGAGGGCTCCTTGGTTGTCTATTTTGCTATAACATTTTTTTTTTATTCTGTGAATACACAAACTACAGTAAAATGAATTTTTAAAAGTGGCAATATCTATAAACGATTTTAAAAATAGGAGAAAAATGTTACACTCTAAATATTACTCTTTATCTGCTGAATATGTACATCCTCAGAATATTTAAATAAATGGTTTACTCTTTTGCAAAATGATGTGGCTTTAAATTCAAATTAGAATTTTCTTTTATGTGCATGTTTTTGTTTATGCTTGTTTTGTTTAATTTGCTTAACTCGAAAAGCAATATTGATTTTTTTCTCGAAAAAACACTATTGAATGAAGAGTCAAAATTATGTTATGTTTTATATTACCTTGATAATTTATATTGGGAAAAATACTGAATGCTCACTGGTTAAAAATTTCTTGTAAGATGTGCACAATTTTAGAAACAGAGAATGTGACATTTTTAATCTGAAAATTATGAAGGTATTTGAATAAAAAAATGCATTGCTAGACAATCTTGGAACAACTCTAATGTGGATGATGATAACATGTGATGCTGATATGAGAGTAATCAGAGTAAAAAAAAACAAACAAACTTTTTTTTGCTAGAAAAGTTTCAACTGACTTCCTTGGACAAGGTACTTAATGGTGAACAGAATTCAAAAGAAAATGTATTTGGTTTGCATTTAATATGTATGTTTTGCTTTGTTCCATTTACAGCTTATTAACATGGCAAATCACCTTCAGGGTATAGTATAAATAGCATTGACTTTCACTTATACTCTTGCCTCAAGATTTCACATGAAAACTATATAAAATTTCTGGGGCTTATTTTCATTTTCAAAGTCATTAATGTCATTTCTGTTATTTATATTTATATTTTTACTAAAATTATA
>NW_006438872.1:167857-193368 GCF_000325575.1 Pteropus alecto
TAATGGATAAGATCAGAGATCAGAAGATGCTAACAAATAATCTTGGACTGGAGGCAAGCATCAATGACTACTAGCTGCCACACTTAGAAAGCCAGAAGCATGAAGCTACTCCCTTCTTCCTGGCTTCTAATTTCCTGCTAGTGCCTCCTATTGGGAACAGATAGTTGGAAACCAGCTATCAAGTGAGTGCAATAACCATAATTTGCAGAATTCCAGCCACAGCGATATTAAAGCACAGTATAGAAAAGCAAATGTGAGACTGAGTGTCAACAACAAATAACAAAGAAAATGACCTAATGAATAAATAGGAAATCTCTGTGTAGTTTTATTAGGTTATAAAATCTATATTGGCAGAATACAATATATCTTATTTGAGATAAAATATTCACAATTTGTACATTGAATATATGTTGTATCCAACAAATGTAATGGTATTTCCAAAGAGAAATAAGATTATTTTTAATCTGTACGAGCAAAGTGCAATTAAAGCTAAATGATCTAGCAGCTCGAGTGGAATTTTTAGGGATGGTTTCATATAATGTGGGCATAAAGTTAAATCTTATATGCATACATTGTGCCTTACAAGTATATCATTTTAATGTATATTATCTCTTTTATTTCTCATTGTCTATTCTAAGTTGTAAGTTGAATACAGAGAATTTTTATTTTTTGCATTTTGTAGATGAGAAAATTGAGGTTCAGAAAGATTAACTGACTTGCTCAAGCTCATTCAAAACATTGGAACTTGCTCTGTGTTTCTAGCTCCATGCTCAGCATTCATTTTCCTATGTATACCAGGAAATCTTTGCTAAAACCAGAAGACAGCTTCTTTCCAGAAAACTATTTATTTTACTCAGAAACAAATTATTTATATAGATTAATTCTAAACTCTAGTGTTGAAATATTTAGTAGGTATTTTTTGGAAGTTTGAAATTTTGTCACTCACAAGAGCTATTGCAATTTCACTATGTTTAAGCCTTCTAGTGGCCAGAATATAATACTTTTGGAGAAATTTACTAAATTACCTGATGAGCAAAAATTAAGCCAGTTATGAAGATGTTAATCCCTACATAACAAATCTTTTATTCTGGCTTTTTGTTCACTTTAAGTAGAAAATAAATACAAAGTTGACATGAAAAACTACAAGTAAAATGACTAAGATCACCTCTAGGCATAGTAAACTGAAAGACGGTAAAACATATGAATATTGAAAACTCTCCAGACTCGATGCAACTCTCAAGAAGGCCTTTGTCACTGAAATCAATTTGTCCCTTGAGATCTTTAAACACAGGCTAACCAACTTAACTATTTCACAAATTAATTACAGGATATAGACATTAACATCGCATAAGCTTTTTTTTACCTTACTAATGTAAATAAATCTCTAATGTTTTCAGGTTAATATACCAAGTTTTCTTGCTTTAAAGGTCTAGTTGTGGAGGAATCAGGCAAAATGGTATAGATGACGGAGGTTTGTTAATCTCCTCTTGCGACCACATTGAAGTTGTGACAGAAACTCGGAACAAACAGCAAGCAGAGCAAACAGCAAGCAGAGTTGTTACCAAAGAGTGAAGTTCCGCTCTCAACACATTGATCAGGCTCTTGATGTTTTGAACAAAGGATTGAGCAAGATACTGAAATACAGCATAAAAGAATAGCTTTATTAGAAGGGAACATAAAGCAACAGTACACTTCCAGACGTGGAAGTGGGCCTGAGCAAGAGAAGAGTGGCTCAAAAGACTCAAGGGCACAGTAACAAAGTCTTTGAGGTTTTTATCCCTATTTGCTGTGGGTGGTTACTTTTCTTAGAGAAGTGGGCTTTCTTGATTGACAACTAAGACTGACAGGACTCTGTGGCTCATCATTTGCTTTCTGTGCATGTTCGTTCTCAGAATTCAGATGGTTATAAAGATATTAATGAACTTCTGGGCATATGCATCATATTATAATGATGGTATAATGAGTCTTAGGTGAGATGAAAGTCGTTATGGTCTTCGCCGTGCAAGTGCAAGTGACTGTCTGAAACTAGTGCCCAATTTTCCACTTGTTTTCTTGTATGAGTTACTTTTAGGCCAAAAAATGCCTTCTGGCTTACTTAATTTTGGGCAGACTAGGGTGGACCCTTTCTAGAACAGGATGACCTCAGAGTCTTTGCAGGTGGACCTGAAAATTCATATCTAACTTTCCCGCTTAACCTTTTTTCTAAGAGCCATGAACCCCCTCTTTTATTAGTATGGATGTTGAGGGATGGGAGGTCTCTTCTTCTGTATCTGCTTTCTGCTGAAGAGGGTCGTAGTCCCTGCCTATTTTGGTTTCATTGAGCTCTTTCTCTCTCTGCCGTAGTCAGGATGGGGTCTTGGGTATTCCGCTGAAATGTCACCTCTGTCCCTAGACAAGGAAAAAAAATACGAACCAGCTATTTGAATCATATATCTAGTTATGTTTCTATCATTAATTTGCCCACCAAAAGGGTAAAGGAAAACAGGCTTGCTTAATATATTTCATAAAAGAAAAACAAGAGAAAAGAAAAACTTGAGTTAAAGATACCCTTCCTTTTCTGACTCTAAGGGCCCTGTTTTGGCTTAAAGCCATTCCTGCCTTGTAATGGGCCAAGGGAAATGCTGAGGTTGAATGATTCTTATCAGTAGTCAGAGGAACTGAGTCACCAGTTTCAAAGTAATTATCTAAGTTTGAGGAAGAGGATCTTTCTCCAAAGAAAGGAGAAAAGAAAAGACTTAACTAGGTTTACTAAAAAGATTAACAATTTTGCAAATGATGGCCCTTATCAGAGTATTCTGGGGTCTAAATGAACAGAAGACCTACAACTAGGGAGAGAAATAAGAAATAACCTTGCAACAATAGGAGGTAGAAGTGGGCAAAGACACAAGGCGACCTGATCCCAAGCAGTAGGACCGAGGCTACAGCAGCTGCAGCCAGAAGCTTCAGATATTCCCCCTAAAGGGGCCATGTCTGCGACTGGATCTTCGAGGTGACAGACTCACTCACTCTGAACACCAGCACCGGGTTGGCTGCTCGAGGGGCACCAGGGAGTTACAAGGGGACACTGAGTTGTCGGAGCAAGGGACAGAGGTGAGGCTTTGTACTGGGCAAAATTGCTGGTAGTATCCATTATTGTTCTGTTGAGCCTTTCCCTCTCCCAGTGTGCAGACGCAGCACTGCCATAGCTGAGACATCATCGAACTGGGTAAGAGTAGTTGCTCTACCAGAGGATTCCTTGAAACTCCACCTCTCCCAACTCATGGCCCTACCCAAGTCACATCCAATTGTGCCCTTGATGTGTTCTGTACTCCTTGCTGAGCAGCTTGGAGATCCATACTGGTGGCAACTGGCCTCGGTTTCTGGCATGGCTTCTTTAGGCAACTATAAGCACAACATCTGTGGACTGCTTGCTGAATCTTAACAGGTGGCCCTGGAGGGGCACAGGCTGGGACTAAAACTGGCCTGCTGCTGAAGCTCTCTCAGGACTGTGCCTCTGGACAACTACTATACAAAGCCATGATAATAAGACTGGGAGACTTAGGAGCTTTGCTTAGTACATAGAAATAGACAGAATGACAGCCAAAATAGAAAGGCAAAGAAGTAGAACCCATATGAAAGAAGAAAATAAGAGCTCCAGGAAAAATGAGGTCAAGCAACCTAACAGATGCAGAGTTCAAAACACTGGTTATAAGAATGCACTATGAACTTAGGAGCAGTGTAGATGAACTCAATGATAATTTTAACAAAAAAGACAAAACGAATAAAAATGGAAATGGAAATAAAAGGGAACCAGTCAGAAATGAAGAATACATCATCTGAGATGAAGAGTAGATTAGAAGAAATCAACAGAGTGGATAAAGAATAGGATTGAACCGCCGATATAGAGGATAGGGAAACCAAGGACACCCAACCAAAATGACAAGAAAAAAGAAGCCAAGAATATGATAATAATTTAAGGAGACTATGGGAAAATAAACGTAACAACATCCATGTCACAGGGCTACCTGAAGAAGAGGAAGAACAAGAAGTTGAAAACCTATTTAAACTAATGATGGTGGCAAACTTCCCTAACCTTGTGAAGGAAATAGACATAAAACCCCAGGAAGCTCAGAGAGGCCCCAAGAAGACGAACTCAAAGAGGCCCACACCAAGACATATCATAATTAAAACACCAAAGGTTAAATACAAAGAGAGAATCTTAGAACCAGCAAGATGATTTCTCAAAAGAAGCTTTGCAGGACAGAAGAGATTGGCACAAAATATTCGATATTGAAAACCAAGAATCAACAACTAAGAGTACTTTACCCAGCAGTCATCATTTAGAGTGGAAGGACAACAACAACACAACAAAAATATGTATTGAAATCATGAATAAAGAACGGTAATAACTACATATCTATCAAGAAATATCGCAAACGAAAAATAATTAAGTGCAACAACCAAAAGATTGGGTAGCTGAATGAATAGGGAAACAAGACCCTTACATATGCTGCCTACAAAAGACTCAACTCAGATTAAAAGACACACACAGGAAAGAAGGAAGAGATAGAAAAAAATATCACCTTGATGGACCTAGATGGTATTATGCTGAATGAAGTAAATCAGATAGAGAAAGACAAATACCACATGATTTCACATACATGCAAAACCTAAAGAACAAAATAAACATCAACAAGAAAATGGAAACAAACTCATAGATGCAGAGAATATTTTGAGGGCTACTAGACAGGAGAGGAGTTTGGGGGTCATTGAAAAGAGCAAAGAGATTAAGAAGTTCAAATGGATAGTTATAAAATAGTCATGGAGATAGAAAGTGTAGCGTAAGGAAAATAGTCTACAATTTTGTAATAAACATGTAAGGGGGAAGTGAGGGGAAAGAGGGGTACTAGATTAGTGGGGTGATCAGTTTGTGCATTATATAGATCTCTAATCACTATGTCGTACAACTGAAGTTAATATATTATTGTATACTGTTGCGGAGACAGTTTGGAAGAAGAGTCAGAGTCTGGAAATGTTTAACTTACATGGATAAGGGAGAGGAGGATTGGCAATGCTAGCATCCCCCATCCCTGTCTCCATGGCCTTTTATTAAGTTTCACAACAATGCTAGCTTTAATTTATTAAGTCACTATCAGGTTGGTAAACACAAGCTATAGCCAACTCTCAGATTCAGCCTCAAAGCTACCACTGTGTTCTCAGCTATTTCTTCTCAAGTATCTTTTTCTTATCCTCTAAAGTATCCTTTTCTAGTCCCTAGAGCAAGAAGTCTCAGAATCGGTTGGGCGTGTGCGCCTTCCCTGCAATGTGTCCTTGTTTGCAAGTCCACATCTACTTCTGATGTCCTTGTTGCTCCAAGCACCAGACATTCTGCTAGGAACATTCTGTACCGCAGGCATCTCTTACAACAGTATACCAAGTATAACTGAAAAAAAAAAAAAAACTCATTGAATTATACAATGTAAATATGAGCAGCTAATTAGCTATTATATCTCAATAAAGCTATAAAAAAGGTCTAGTTATGAATTTAAGCACCACAAAGCTAGATAATTATAATAAATACACAATTAAACATCAATGAAAACAGAAAAATAAATAATTTTAAACTTTTAAACATCCTTAATAGTGAGATGGATTATAAAATGTGGTTATAAGTGATTCCCTTATCTCAAAGACATTGAAATGAAGACTTTCAGACTTCATTTTATTAGCCATGAATTTAACTTTTCTTTATACTTTCTAGAACACCTTCAGTCATAACTAAAACGTTTAATACTAGTTTCCTCCCCCGACCTCCACATACACACACACACACACACACACACACACTCTCACACACAATCTATTTTTTTAAGTCTGCCAATTCTTTACCTTGTGAACTCTGAAATCTCCTAATTCTTTCCATTCCCAGACCCAATAAGTGCCTCCTAGTCCTTAGGAAAGTTATGTCTAGATTTTGGAGGTATTCTCCTAACCAGAGTTTCTGCTGCCAATTTCTTTATTTATTAATCAATATAATTGAGAGAATAACCTTTCTCAAACATCTTTTTGATTATATCAACATTGTTTAAGAAGATAAAATTACTATCAATATTTGAGCTCTGACTTGAATGCATGTCCCTTGTTTATTTCCTCTTCCCTTTTCTTTAACAATAGTCACATGTTTATATCATGAGATTTATTTTTTGTTACTTTTTCACTTTCAGTTTCCTATATATAGTTTATTGATTCCCCTTGAAATGCACTCTTTGTCAACCCCAAAACATTCCATCGATTATTTTTTTTATCTTTTAAACCACACTCAAAATTTTCCTCTTCCAGGAAGTCTTTTCTGATTAATTCAAATCAAAGCATTCATTTATTGAGATCCCTTCAAGCAATTACATACTATAGGTGTAAGATTGTTTTAAACTTGCTGATCTTGTATTGCTAGAGATAGGTCAACTAATTTATGTTTTTAATCTACATTTAGACTTTTTTATCAAGTTGTAATTGACATATGACATCATATTAGTTTCAAGGGTCAACATAATGATTCTAGGTTTGTATACATTGTGAAATATTCACTACAATAAGTCTAATTAATATCCATCATAATACATAATTACTTTTTTCTTGTGATGAGAACTTTTAAGATCTACTTTCTTAGCAACTTTCAAATATGCCATACAGTATTATTAAACAGTCATCATGCTATATGTTACATATCCATGACTTATTTATTTTATAACTTAAAATTAGTATCTTTTGACTCACTTAATCAATTTTGACAACCCCCCAACCCATCACTTCTGGCAACCACCAATCAGTTCTTTGAATCCATTAGAATTTTTTTAACTACTTTAAATAATAGAAAATAACATTCCATGTTACAACTTTTACATATGCATATGTGTACATGATAAATGTAATAACTGTACTCATTAAGTATGGCCTTTCTTTAGATTAGATTTTGACTAAGTTTTAATGTCTAGGAGGTCAAAACAACTATAATACTCCTTTTTTAAACCTACTTGGAAATTTTAGTTATTTTGTTGTTTATAGAATATGTACATTACCAGATTAATAATTATTATATTACAAATTTATGACAGCATCCTTCAGCAGTATACAAAATAAAGCCCTCTAAATAGAAAATGGGTTTAGGATAGATTTAGCTGTGGTATTGGTATGTTATGCTATGTTTTTTCATTTATTATTTTAAAAAATCTGTCATTGAAACACTTGAAAATCAGATAAGGAAATTAAGGCCTACAAATGAGAAAAGACTTGTCTAAAGAGAAAGAACTGAAAGATGAGCCTGGTCTCAAAGTGCAAGCGTCCTGCTCATTTCATGAAAACATACTGTAGTTCAATTGTAGTAGCATTTTTTTTTCCGATGAAAAACAAAATAAAGTTTCAAAGGCAATTAATTTTACAGAATATTTTATCTTAAATGTACTTATCATTCAAACACTAAATCAATTCTTATTGTGTGTAAAATATTGAAAAGTAACAAGGATAGTAAAATAATAACAAATATTATAACACTTTTTCGTAATTCTTATAATTTATCCATTTGATCTTTAAACTTTATTATGTATACAGTTAAAATTATTATTTCCTCTTTTGATGAGTAAAACTTAACTTAATAGACCATAAATGACTATTCACAGTCATTTGGTTAGTAAGTAGGAGAGCTCAGTATAGACCTCAGGTCTTATAAATATAGGTGGTATACAAGCAAGTAGGAAAGGTGTAAAAGGCAGAATAAAATAATATTCACGACAGATGTATAATTGCTCTAATTTAATACCAGTATTTATTTTTAAAGACTTATATTGGCACAACTATATTTCATAAACAAATGGGGCTTCCTTTATATAAATACTTTAGTAAACTTACCAAAAGAGTCTATGATTACAACAAAAAATTTCCTTTCAACATCTGTGACATATTCTTTACAAAAATCTATTCCCAACTTATCCTAGCTTTGCATTTATGAATACACAAACTTATAAGCAAGTCTGAGGTTTTAATTCATGAAATGTTTGAGTTCCATAAAGTTGAAATAAAACTAAAGGCAATGACATAAATGATACTATCTAGGAATTTAAGATGATTCTGCATATGTACATTTGTATTTGGATGACCAGGTATTTGTAATGTATTTTGTTAGTTTTTATGACTAGTGTAACAGGGTCACAAGAGTAAAGTGTTCTTTCTTTCTGTTTGTTTGCCATACCGATTTTACATCATGTGTAATCTTAAAATTGAACATTTGGTAATTAAAATTTCATGCAGAGAGCAGTTCACAGCATGGGACTCACTCTGTAAACACCCATAAGTTTTCATTCATAAATAACACCTTTAAATATAGATTAGAGACTTTATACAATTGTCCATAATAGCTTTAAGTATAAGATAGAGGCTTTGTGCAATTGTCTATACTTAATAGAGACATTGAAACATTAATGGAATAGATGTTTGAGGTTTTTTGTTTGTTTGTTTGTTTGTTTTAACAATTATATTCCATAGCTAGAATTAAGTGGAAAGTTGTACTCAGGTTATAATATTTGAATTGGAAGAAGTAAAATATTTTAAAAGCCTTCCCTTTTGTTATCGAGTTTGTTATATCTTTAAAGATAGTCAAATAGTTACTTCCTTATGTCAAGAAATCTCAGTACCTTTACTATCTTAATGTATGGTACAGTGTTTTAACCACTGCGCCTCATCCCTACGGTCAGAATTTCTGGGTTAAAATACTGGTATTAGTTATGCTATAATGCTATGCTTTGTAATATATTATTAAACTGAAAGCTTGTTTTATGAAAACATACAATTTCTAAATGAAAGTATTTATTCCATAGAAAATAAAATGAATATGCATATAGTTGTGTAATTTTGAATAGGTATTTAAACACTCTATGTCTCGGTTTTCTAAACCAAAATATTGCATAAGTATAGGACTGCTATGGGAATTAAAAGGATATTCGACATACATTACTTAACACAATGTTTAATGCACAAGGTCAGTAAGTGGTTTATTATTAATTTTCATTTATTGATATAGTGAGGTAATATTTTTCAAACTTATTTGATAATAGATCATCAAAACACCTATTACAATCACCCAGGATTCATCATTATTTTAATATATGATATATATTTTATATGGTCTTTATGATTAGTGTGTCTTCACTATGGCTAGACTGTGAGGGCAAAGTGTCTTGGTATTTTTGTCCTCAGAGCTTAGCATAGATCTTGGCACAATGTACATCCCCTGAATGTATTAAAGAGACTTGAAATTCATTCCCAGTCTTCATTCACAACTAGACTATGTAATCTATAACTCCAACTTATAGGTTTTTATGTAAGAGTATGACTTGAATCTGTCTCCAGCTTTGGCTACTCTCCTAAATTAAATATCTAAAATTCCAACTCTCTGCTTTATAGCTTCATGAACATGACTGCTCATATTACAAAATATCTGAAACTAATCTCAATATATATTAACCATTACTAGAGTAGGGGTGAACTTTCAGTTTCTTGTTTCTCTTTATTTTAATAAATATTTCTCACTGCCATCACATTCCTCTTTCTTAAACAGAAGTCTCATCACAGAGCATTCTTACTCAAAATATTTCATAGCTCCCTACTGCTTATGAAGTCCAAACTGTTTAGCATTGCATGGCACAAGCCATGTTTGAGCCTCATTTCCTATCTCACCTTTTCTAAAAGTCTTCAGTTTTGCCATATTTATCACATAAGACCTTATAAATTTTTGTTGTTGTTGTTGTTGTTGTTGTTTTGTTTTGTTTTGTTTAGCATTGGCCTCATGAAAGGACGAAGTGCTTAAAAACTATAATTTAATTTGGAATATAAAATCAATAACTCCCTTCACTAAACATATTGACAAATTTTAATGATTCACAAATGATTTGAATAAAGATATGTTTAAAAGATAAATTAATGTGAGATTTAATAATGACAATACCCACATACTTTGCAATAGAAAATAAATATATCCATTTTTCAGAGACAACCACACCAGGCAACAGATTCTAGTATTTGAATTTATTTCTATCACACACATTTATCATGTTTAAGGTGTTATTTACAAATAGAAACAAAGCTAAAACAAATTCCTTCAGGTAGAACTGTGATTAGTACTTTGTCTCTTGCACTTTACACTAACCTTATCATTTATAAACTACTACAGGGTCTCTTCCTGAAAATATTATTGATCTCTCATTAGGATATGTGAGGATGTGATTCATGATGAGTCATAGATGTTCTAGAAGAGCACAGTCTAACCTCTACTACCATCACTAATTTATCAGGTGTTAGAATAGAAAGTCATTGACAGAGCTAAGTTGTCAGGGTAACAAAATTGCAAAAGAATGCCTTAATAAAAAAAGTTTGTGTGTCTGTCTACTCAGCATATAATTCAGACATAAAGAAACAAAGTTAATTAAAAGGGTTTTATAAACTTTACATTTTGTTCTGTCTATAATAAAGATGACCATAAAAAAACATCATTTTAGGTTTCAATAATTCTTACATCTTATAAAAAATGACTTGGATTCAAGAGAACCTAACAGTCCTACTTTCATCTCTAACTTTGATGGAAAATCAGTTCTTTAAAAGCTTACTAAATACTGACTATATGCAATGGACTATAAGAGAAACTATTATGAATAGGAAGAATCTTTTCCTGCACGAACCTTATAGTCTAGTACAAAAGAGTTATGAATACACAAAAAATGTAAAAATGGCAGAATATGGTAAGTGTTTGACTAATAAAAATACTTACTTGAAATGAGCAAACTTTTTCTTTGGGGTATTATCAATGTCGATAGATGATAGAGGATGATAGATAGATAGATGATAGATAGATAGACAGACAGATGATAGATAGATAATTATAGACAGAAACATGGAAAGAGGTGGGAGAGAAAGAAAGAGAATATAGTCCTTAAGTGTGTGGACTCTTGAGCTAGATTGTCCCGTCAGTTTGCTATGTGTTAAATTCTGTCCCCTCCCCTGCCCCAGGCAAAGGCACTGAAGTAACTTTCCATACCTCAGAATGTGAACTTACTTGGAAATGTTACAGAGTTAAACAAGTTTTAATGAGGTCATTACAGTGGGACTTAATTCCCACCTTAATTGTCCTTATAAAAAGGGTAATTTTAGACACAGACACACACAGAGAAAAGACAATGTGAAGATACACACACAGAAAACAGCTTTGTGAGGGGAGTAATGAACCTATAAGTTAAAAAATGCCAAGGATTGCCAAAAACATTAGAAGATAGAAGGAAGAAAGAATTCCCCTATAGATTTCTCAGAGACAGCATAGCCTTTCTATACCTTAATTTCAGATTTCTAGCCTCCAGAACTGTGGTATGATAAATTTCTGTTGTTTCAAGTCATCTAGTTTTTGGTGCGTTATAATGTGAGCTCAAGGAAACACATAGAGCATAATAGATACTATTTCTTCATCTGTAAAATGATAACAATAATAAACTTTATCTTGTGATTTTTGAGAGTTTATGCATGTAGATACTCAACAAATGTCACCGACTAGAATAAAATGACAGAAGATGAGATAGAATTATCACCCTCCTGGATGATTAAGCTCAGAATATCATGGTTAGGATAAAATGGTCTCCTCTTGAAATAATTTCCATATTAGATATTTAACTTTTATTCAAAATAAATATTTAAAAAATTGAGAAAAATAATATTATACATCTATGCTCATTTAAAACAAAAACAAAATTACAGATTTCTTTACCTACTTTTATATTTTTTTCTGTTTTCTATGTTTTATTAGGTTAGGAAAGTTCCCATTTATACCAAGTTTGCAAATATTTTTTAAGCCAAGAATGAATGTGGTATTTTTATTTTATTTTTGATTAAAATTATTGGGGTGACATTGATTAATAAAATTATATAGATTTCAAGTATATAATTCAACAATAAATTATATGTATATTGCATTTGGGGTTCATCACTCAAAGTTAAGTTTCTTTCCATCACCGTATATTTGACTCCTCTTGCTCTTAGCTACCTCCCTCTCCCCACTTGCCTCTGGTAACCACTAAAATGGTGTCTGTGTACATGAGTCTCTGTTTGTTTGTCTTGTTCATATGTTTATTTCAGTTTTATACTCCACATATAAGTGAAATCATATGTTTCTCAACTTTTTCTGACTTATTCTGCTTAGCATGATAATCTCAAGATCCATCCATGTCACAAATAACAGTATTTCATCTTTTCTTATGGCTGAGTAATATTCTATTATATGTATGTACACATTCTTTAACCAATCACCAATCAAAGGACACTTCACTTGTTTCCATGTCTTGGCCATTATGAGTAATGCTGTTGTGAACATCAAACTACATATATCTTCACAGATAAAAGTTTTCAAATTCTATGGTAAATACCAAGATGAGGGACTGCTGGGCCATATAGTAATTCTATTCTAAATTTTTTGAGGAATCTCTATACTGTTTTCCGTAGTGACTGCACCAATTTACATTCAGTGTATGAATGTTTTCTTTTTTCCCCGCAACCTCTCCAATGCTTATTACTTAACCTGTTGATGATAGTCATTCTAACAGGTGTGAGATGGTATTTCACTGTGGTTTTGATTTGCCTTCCCCTAATAGCTAGTGAAGTTGAGCATCTTTTCATGTTTGTTGGTCATTTGTATGTCTTAGGAGAAGTATCCGTTCAGATCTTCTGCCCATTTTTTAATTATATTGTTTGTTTTTTGTTGTTGAGTTGTATGAGTTCTTTGTATATTTTGGATATTAGATTCTTAACAGAGATGGTGTTTGCAAATATATTTTTCCATTTGGATGGTTATCTCTTTGACTTGTTGACAGTTTCTTTTTTTCTGTGCAGAAGCTTTTTAGTTTGATATAGTCCCTTTAATTTATTTTTTTCTTTTACTTCCCTTACCTGTGAAGTCAATTTCATAAAATCCTCTCTAAATCCAAGGTCCATAAGTTGAGTATCTATTTTTCTTTTCTATTCAATTTATTGTTTCAGGTCTTACATTTGGATCTTTGATCCATTTTGAGTTAATTTTTGTGTATAATGATATAGCAATCTAGTTTTGTGCTTTTGTATGCGGCTTTCCATTTTTTCCCAGCACCATTTATTGAAGAGTATTTTCTTTCTCTGTTGTATGTTTTTGGATTTTTTTTTTTTTTGGTCAAAAATTATTTGCGCATATATATGGGGGTTTATTTCTAGACTCTCCATTTTGTTCCATTGTTTTGTGTGTCACTTTTTCTGCCAGTGTCATGTTGTTTTGATTATTGTTGCTTTGTAGTATAATTTGAAGTCAGGCAGAGTGATACTTTGAGACTTAATCTTTTTTCTTTTCAGAATTGTTTTGGCTATTTGAGGTCTTTTGTGCTTCTGTATAAATCTGATGATTCTTTTGTTCTATTTCTTTAAAAAATGTCATTAGGATTTTGATGGGGATTGCATTAAACCTGAGTAATGTTTTGGGTAATAAGATCATTTTAACTATATTGATTCTTCCAATCCAAGAACAAGGAATATCTTTCCATTTCTTTATTTCTTCTTCAATTTCTTTAATAATATCTTATAGTTTCAGTGTATACATCCTTCACTTGCTTCATTAGGTCTAATTATAGGTTTTATTCTTTTTGTTGCAATTGCAAAAGGAATTGAATTTTTTATTTCTTTTTTCTGAAAATTCATAATTAGTGTATAGGAACACTATGAAATATTGTAAATTGATTTTATATCCTAAAACATTCCTGTATCTGTTTATTGTTTCTAATATATATTTTTACTGAAGTCTTTAGGATTTTCTATATAGAGAATCATGCCACCTGCAAAAAGTGACAATTTTACTTTTTCATTCCAAATTTGGATACCTTTTATTTCTTTCTGTTGTCTGATTGCTCTAGTTGGAACTTCCATCACTACATTGAATAAAAGTGGTGATAGTGGAAAGCCTTGTCTTATTCTTGATCTTAGAGGATAGGTCATTAGTTCTTCACCATTAAGTATAATGTCAGCTGACGGTATGTCATATATGATCTTTATTATGTTAAGGTATTTTCCTTTTATATCCATTTTGTTAAGTGTTTTGATCATAAATGGATGCTGTATCTTGTCAAATGCTTTTCTGCATCTATTGATATGAGCATATGATTTTTAGTACTTATTTAGTTTATATGGTGTATCACATTTATCAATTTGCATATGTTAAACCATCCTCGTACCAGTGAAATAAAGCCCACAATATTTTTTAATGTATTGTTATATTTGGTAGAATATAACAATATTTGGTAGAATTTTGTTTACGGTTTTTGCATCTGTCTTTATCAGAGATATTGGTCTATAGTCTTCTTTTTTTGTGTTACTTTTACCTGGTTTTGATATCAGGGCAATGTTGAACTCAAAAAATGACTTTGGAATTATTACCTCTTCTTGATTTTTTGGAAAAAGTTTGAAAAGAGCAGGTATTAAATTTTCTTTTAATGTTTGATAGAATTCACTGGTGTAGCTGTCTGATCTTGGACTTTTACTTCTTGGGATGGTTGTTTCAATTTTCATACTGTTGATCAGTCTAATTTGATTTTCCAGTTCTTCATGATTCAGTCTAAGAAGGTTGTATATTTCCAAGAACTTGTCCATTTCTTCTAGGTTATTAAATTTGGTGTCATATAATTTTTTATATTATTCTCATATGAGCCTTTGTATTTCAGTGGTATCTGTCATAACTTTTCTTCTTTCATTTATGATTTTGTTTATTCAAGTTCTTTCTCTTTTTTCTTTAGTGAGTCTAGCCAGGGGATGGTCAATTTTATTAATCTTCTCAAAGAACCAGTTCATTGTTGCATTATTTTTTGCTTTTGTCTTTTTTTCCTTCAATTTCATTTAATTCTGCTCTAATTTCGATTTTTTCCTTCCTTCTGTTGACTTTGGCCTTCATTTGTTCTTTTTCTAAGCTTTTTACGATGTAATGTTAGGTTGTTTATTTTGGATTTTTCTTGTTTCTTGAAAAAAAGGCCTATAATGATATGAACTTTTATCTTATTATTGCTTCTATTATGTCCAAAAGTTTTGATATGCTGTACTTTTATTCTGTTTTGTTTCTATGTATCTCTTGATCTCTCCTTTTAATTCTTCTTTAACCTAGTCATTGTTTAGTAGCAGATTTACTCTCCACATATTTGTGGGTTTTTTTTCCACTTTCTTTTTGCAATCAATCACCAGTTCCAAAACATTGTGGTCTGAGAATATGCTTGGTATGATTTTGATCTTCTGAAATTGAGGCTAGTTTTGTGTTTCAACATATGGTCTAACTTTGAGAATGTTCCATGTGCACTATAGAAAAAGTATTTAGCTTCCCTACTATATAATTGTGTTTTTGTCAGTTTCTTTCTTTAGTTCTGTTAGTTTTGCTTTATATATTTGGTGTTCCTTGATTGGGAGCATATGTATTGATAAGTATTATGTCTTCCCGATTCATTCTCCTCTTTATCATTATGAAGTGTTCATCTTTGTCTCTTGTTACATTTTTTATCTTGAAGTCTATTTTGTTAGACATAATTATGGCTACCCTCACTTTAATGTGGATGCCATTTGCTTGGTATATCATTTTCCACCCTTTCACTTGAAGTCTATATGTGTCTCTTGAAGGCAGCTAATGTTTCTTTTTTTATGTTTTTTTTTTTAAATCCAGTCTGCTATGCTGTGCCTTTTTATTGGTGAGTTCAGTCCATTTATATATGGGTGATTATTGAAGTATGAGGTTTTTCTATAGCCATGTTATCTTTTGTTTTCTGGTAGCTCAGTGTCTCCATCATTTTTTTTTTTTTTTTGTCCTTTTGTATGTCTGTTGTAGTTTGGTGGTATTCTATGACATTTCTCTTTGTTCTCTCTTTTTTATGTTCTGTGTCTCAGTTCTGGATTTTCTTTTTCTGCATGGTTACCATTAAGTTTAAGTAAAAGAAAGTTTTATATATACAGCAGTTCTTTTTCTTTTGTGTGCATCATATCTTTATTTTTATTTTCACATTCAGACCTTTACCCCCTCCCCTTTTCTGTTTTTGTTGTCTCAAATTATTCCTATTCATGAAATGAGTTTATTTCTAAATTGATAATTGTAGCATACTAGAATATTGGATAAATTATCAAAATTCATAATCTACTACAGTCATATTAGTCAATACTTTTAACTTTTTATTTTCCCAAATATATTTGCCCCATCAGCTGATTAAATTATAAAACTGATGTCATTAAAGTATTTGGCTTATCCTAAGAATAGGAAATAATTATTTTAGAGACAAAATGCTGATTTTTCTCGGTCAGTTTTATAAACTGAGCTTTTATCTCACTATCTTTGCTGAATATATAAGAGAAGCAATAGGCATTATTTAAATTTTAAAACACAAAACAGCTAAAGAATAGATGTAAACTCTTACATATACTAAATAGACTTTAAAAATACCTTGGAGAAAATTTTTATGACAATCCATATGAGAATTTCATTTTAAATGGATTAATGTGAACATATATTTTGCATTCCTATAAATGGTTCAGACTGCTAGATGTACATCAAATCTGCTTGCTTTTCTCCTGGCACAAAGCTTTACTGCATTTTCCACCTTTCTTTAAATTAGGCGTGACTATGTGATTGAGCTCTGGACAGTGAAATACCAGGAGAAGAGATGTGTGCCTATTCCAGGCTTTACCTCCAAAATCCTCACATATGTGATCCTTCAGATTTGTTTCCCTTTTGGGTGGGTGGAATGAAAA
Organism: Pteropus alecto; assembly: GCF_000325575.1. Taxonomy (NCBI): domain Eukaryota; kingdom Metazoa; phylum Chordata; class Mammalia; order Chiroptera; family Pteropodidae; genus Pteropus; species Pteropus alecto. Next base: position 184,655 of record NW_006438872.1, read on the forward strand.
TGTTTTTGCTAATTGTACATTCAATGTAGTGGAGCCATACACTGAGAGTAACCTAGGTAACTGAACTACCTTTTGGGAAAGTCACACTGACCAAGAATACTCATACTAAACTTTTATGTGAGTCAAACTTTTATATCAGCTATTACTTTTTTAAGTCATGGATATTTTGGAGGTTTATAAATTACAGCAGCAAGTGTAACTTTAATATTCCATGCCATAGTCACTTTGTATGTATCAATAGATAACACAATTCCAGGATTTATTTAGGTCAATACCCTTTATGGTTTGATTGAACTGGATAACTTTAGTTATTCCTTGAGATAATAAAATATATACTAAGACACTGGCTGAGTAGTAGATTATATAACCTCTTCCAAAACCTCTTATAAGAAAATTCTAAATTTATACAGTTTATATTGTACCTATAATCCATATGGAGAAGAGATGTTAATCAAAATTTGTGTAGTACCCATTTATTTGCTTGGAAAGTATTATGAAAATGTTTTATTCTTTTATTGTATATAAAAATAACATCACCTTCTTTAAAATTTCAGCTTTCTTATTAAAATATTTTGTTATTGTTCTCGTATCTAAAATTGTGACTGTATTAGTAAAAATTCATTCTTCTTAGTACCATTAATAGTTAAATAGATTAATTTAAACTAACTCAATAAATAATGAAAATTATTGTTAGGATACAGTGAGGTTCTCAGAAATCTGGAAAAAAACAACTTATATTATGCAAGATAACAAATAACTGCGAAACAATTATAAACCAAGGTCACCAGGCAGTCTCTTTATCTCTATCCATAGCCATCTCTGATTCTGTTTGCATATACATTTCAGATTTTTTTGTCTGCACTAATAAATGTTTTCTACTTATTTATGGATACTGTGTTTGCATGGCTCATTGTGACCTATGACTCTAATTCTCATCTTCTGCCTCTATCTCAAAGCCTTTGTACTTCAACTTCCCCAGAAGAATAGTTATTTGTTTATATTTTCCAATTCTGCAGCTTTCAAGACAGATATTTGATTAACTCATCTTTTCTATTTTAATGAGTAAATCTAAGGATCTTAGACTTAAAGAGGATTTTATGAAATTGACCTCAAAGGCAAGGGAAGTAAAAACAAAAATAAATGAATAGGACTAGTCAAACTAAAAAGCTTCTGCACAACAAAAGAAAACATCAGCAAGACAAAGAGGCAATCACCAGAATGGAAGAAGGTATTTGCAAACATCATCTCTGATAAGGGCCTAACATCCTTAATATACAAAGAAATCATACAACTCAACAACAACAACAACAACAACAACAACAACATCCATTTAAAAAAATGGACAAAGCACCTAAACAGACATTTCTACCAAGAAGACATACAAATGGCTAACAGACATATGAAAAGCTGTTCAACTTCACTAGCTTTTAGGGAAATGCAAATCAAAACCACAGTGACATATTACCTCACACCTGTTAGAATGTCTATCACTAACAGGTCATGTAATAAGTGTTAAAGAGGTTGGTGGGAATATAAACTGGTATAATCACTATGGAAAAAAGTATGGAGTTTCCTCAAAAAAAAAATAGGAATAGAAACATGGCAGAGTGAGAAATGTCCTTAGATCTCTCTCCTTGAAACAATAATGAGCTCACTATCTAAAACTCAACAAAAAACAACCAATGTGCACACAAGCATGTACGAACGTGGATCTGTGCATAAGAGCTACCACAGGCCAGAATCCTGGAAGTCAGGTGGTAGACTGGGAGAAATAAAGAAGCTGCTTCTCGCAGACAGAGCTCCCAGCAGGAAGAGGGGGAGGAGAAAAGGTGAGGTAGGTTTCCTGAACAGTCCTGTAGGGTAGAGCTGTGAGGTGCACACAGTGGCAGTGCCCAGAGATCAGGGCAGAAAGCAGAAAGGTGGAAAGGACAGAGAAGTGTGTACAGCAGAGAAGCAATAGTTGATTATTACACGAGACTGAGCTTCCGCCCCTGTCCCCCAAAATCAGAGAGCCCCTCAACCAATAACCTCTAAGAATGAACACCTTGGAGCCCCAGAGATTCTGAGAAAACCCTACAGAAAGTATCGCTAACACTGACAGTGATCGAGACTGAGGATAGCGAGAATGATTGAATATTTATAAAGAAAAAAAGGTATTATTAAAACTTGATACAAAGCAGAGATCCAAGAGGCTTAGATACCATCTACTGGAAACTAAAAGAAAAACACAATCTTAACAACAAGCTATGAGAGACCTTTATACAATAAATCTTTCTGAAAAAAAAAATGCAGAATACACTTACATTAATATCCTGGCAGAGAAATAGTCCAATAAACACCAAGAACAACTCAGATACAAGGCAGCTCAGAAAGAAAAAGAAAAATCTCGAGGAAATATGCTTAAAATCGTAGAAACATGTGACTTCGATGACAGAGAACTCATGATGGTACTTCTGAAAAAACTCAATGAGATAAAAATAATTCATATCAACAATTTCAGGAATTTAAAAAAAATGGCTTGATCAGCAGAATAAGTTTTTTAGCAAGGAGATCGAAACCCTTAAGAAGAACCAAATAGAATTTCTGGAGATGAAGAACACATTAAAAGAGATGGAACATGAAATAGCAAGCTTGGGAAATAGAGTCGACCAAATGAAAAAGAGGATCAGTGACATCGATAACAGAAATCTAGAAATAAAACAGAAGGATGAAGACAGAGAAACCAAAGAATGAAAAATAATGAAAGAGAAATACTAGAACTAGTAGGAGAGGAAACAAGAATATAGACATCCTCGACTGGGATGAAAAGGAACGAGGATTAGAAAGCATTTTCAGACAAATAGTTGACAAGACAAATAGTTGAGCTGGAGCTTGGAATTCAAGAAGTCAACAGAACACCCAATTATCTCAATCCGAGAAAGGACTTCTCCAAGACATACTGTATTAAAACAACAAAAAATCAATGACAAAAAGAATTCTCAGGGCAGCCAGGGAAAAGACGATGGCAACCTATAAAGGAAAATCCATTAGGTTATTGTCAAACCTCTCAGCACAAACCTTACAAACCAGAATGGAGTGGAATTAAATATTCAAACAATTAAATGAAAGGAAATACCAGCAAAGAATAATGTATCAAGCAAAGCTGTCCTTTAAATATGAAGGAGAAATTATGACTTTTCCAGACATACAAAAATTGAGGGAATTCTCCACTATGAGGTCTGCATTACAAGAAACACTGAAAGGGAACAGTTCACTCTTAATTACCAGCACAATATTTGAAAAAGCCAAGTCAATATTTTAAAGTACATTTTATAATATAATTATAGCAGAAGAGATGAATACTTGCATAATCGTATTTACTTTCTGCAACACACACACACACACACACACACACACACACATAACTATGAATAAGATTACAAGCAGGCAGATAGAAGCAGAGGAGTGCAACCCTTACTAAGGGCATTACAAGCATAAACAAAAAGAAGAGATTTGCTATAGCAAGATAGTAATGAATGTTCAGCTTACATTGGGACAAATTGAGTCAACAATGATAGAATAGCAGAGGATTCAAAGATTCAAGTTCACAAAGGGGAATGGAGATAAGGAGCATGCAGAAGAAAATGGACATATATATATATATAAAATCTTTATAAAACTATCCCCCACATATTTGTAATGGTAACCACATGCGAAAGATTTAGAAATGAAGTATATAACATACAAGAAGAAGGACCAAATTGAAAACCCACAAAACCAAACCCAAATTAAAAATAATAATAATAAAAAAAAGACACACAAAGACAAGAAAGCAATGGAAACACTGAGCTACCAGAAAGCAAAGAGAAAATGGCTATAAGAAAACCTCATATTTCAATATCACCCTAAAGGCAAATAGACGGAACTCATCAATAAAAAGTCACAGAGGTGCAGATTGGATCAAAAATCAAAACTCAACCATATACTGCCTCCAGGAGACACATTTCAGTTTCAAACACAAATATAGACTCAAAGTGAAAGGGTGGAAAATGATATTTCATGCAAATGGCATTCAGAGAAAAGCAGAAGTAGTGATGCTAATATCAGATGAAACAGACTCAAAATAAAAGTAAAGAAAGATACTGAGAGACACTCCCTAATGATAAAGGGAATCCTGCACCAAGAAGATATAACACTTATTAATATCTATACTCCCAATCAGGGAGCTTCGAAATATCTAAAGCAATTACTAACAGAACTAAAGGGAGAAACAGACCAAAACACTATCTTAGTAGGGAACCTAAATACCCCACTGTTAGATGTGGACAGATCATCCAAACAAAATCAATAAGAAAATAACATTCTTAAGTGACACATTAGACCTACTGAACATAATTGACATTTACAGAGCCTTTCATCCAAAACTGCAGCTTATACATTCTTCTCTAGTGCACATGGAACATTTTCAAGGATTGGCACATACTGAGACACAGAGATAGTCTCAACAAATATAAGAGGAATAAAATTATATCAACCATATTCTCTGACCACAATGCTTTGAAGTTGGAGATCAACTGTAAAAAGAAAGAGGGAAGAACAATTACATAGAGATTAAACAACATACTACTGAAGAATAACTGGATCAGAGAAGAAATAAAAAGAGAGATCAAGAGATATATAGAAACAGATGATAATGCTAGTACAATATGTCAAAACTTTTGGGACATGGCAAAAGTGGTATCAGGGAGAAGTTCATATCCTTACAGGCCTATCTCAAAAATCAAGAATGAGCCCAAATAAATAACCTAATGCTTTATCTTAATAAACTAGAAAAGGAAAAAAAAATGAAGCATAAAATCAGCAAAAAGAAAAATATAATTAAAATTAGAGCAGAATTAAATGAAATTGAAAACAAAACAAAACAAAAAAAAACAATAGAAAAGTTAAATGCAACGAAGTGCTGGTTCTTTGAGAAAGTTAGTAAAATTGACAGACCCTTCGCTAGACTCACTAAAGAAAAAAGAGAAAGAAAAAAATAAACAATATCAGAAATGAAAGAAAAGAAATTACAACAGACACCACGGAAATACAAAGGTTCATACAATAGTACTATGAAAAAGTATATAATACCAAATTTAAAAATCTAGAAGAAATGGTCAAGGACTTAGGAAGATACAACCTTCCTAGACTGAATCAAGAAAAAGTGAAAAATCTAAATAAAACAATCAGTAGTATGGAAATTGAAACAATCTTCAAAAACTTATCAAAAAGTAAAAGTCTAGGGCCAGATGGCTTCACCAGTGAATTCTACCAGACATTCAAAGAAGATTTAATACCTGTTCCCCTCAAAATTTTCCAAAAATCGAAGAGGAGGCACTACTTTACAAATTATTTTATGAGGCCAATATTATGCTGATACCAAAACCCGGTAAAGGTAACACAAAAAAGAAAAACTGTAGACCAATATCTCTCATGAACATAGATGCAAAATTTCTAATTAAGATACTAGCAAACTGAATACAGCAACATATTAAAAATATTATTCGCCACGATTGAGTGGGCTTCATCTTAGGGGCACAGGGATGGTTCGACATATACAAATTGGTTAATGTGATATACCAAATAAATAAATTAAAGAATAAGAATCATATGATTATATCAATAAATGCAGAAAAAGGCTTTGACAAGATACTGAATCCATTTGTGATAAAAACACTTAACAAAATTGGTATAGAACAAAGTACCTTAACATAATAAAGGCCATATATAACAAACCCTCAGCCAACATTATACTTAATGGTGAAAATCTAAAAAGCTTTCCATTAAGATCAGGAACAAGACAAGGCTGTCCACTATTACCATTGTTATTCAGTATAACATTGGAGGTCTTAGTGAGCACAATCAGGCAAAGGAAAGATATAAAAGGCATCCAAATAGAAATGAAGAGGTCAAACTATCACTATTTACAGATGACATGATTTTCTATATAGAAAACCCTAGATTCCACAAGAACACTACTAGAAACAATAAGCAAATCCAGTAAAGGTTCTGGATACAAATATCAATATTCAAAAATCCATAGCATTCTTATACTCTAATAACAAGATGTCAGAAAAAGAAGTGGAAAAAATAATTCCCTTTGCAACTGCAACAAAAAGAATAAAATACCTAGGAATAAATCTAATGAAACATGTGAAAGACCTATATAATGAAAACTATATGACTCTCAAAGGATATAGAAGAAGATACAAACAAATGGAAATATATTCTGTGTTCTTAGATTGGAAGAATTTACATAGTTAAAATGACCTTATTATCTAAAGTATTATACAGATTTGATGCAATCCCCATTAAAGTCCCATTGGCATTTTTTAAAGAAAGAGAACAGAAAATCATCAGGCTTGCATGGAAACAACAACAACAAAAAGATCTCAAATTGTCAAAGCCATCCTGAGAAAGAAGAACAAGACTGGGGACATCATTCTGCCTGGCTTTAAATTATACTACAAAGCAGCAATAATCAAAACGAAATGGTATTGGCAGAAAATCAGGCACACAGAGAAGTGGACCAGAATCGAGAGTCCAGAAGTAAACTCATGTATATATGGGCAAATAATTTTCTACAAAAGATCCAAAAACATACAGTGGAGAAAGGAAAGCCTCTTTAATAAATGGAGCTGGAAAACTCAAAAGCCACAACAAAAAACAAAACTAGACTGTGTGTATCACCACACACCAAAATTAACTCATATTGATTAAGAACCTGAATATAAGACCTGAAACAATAAAATGCATAGAAGAAAACATAAGAACTAAACTCAAGGACCTTGGGCTTAAAGAGAATTTTATGAATTTGACTTCAAAGTCAAGGGAAGTAAAAGCAAAAATAAATGGATGGGACTACATCAAATTAAAAAGCTTCTGCTCAGCAAAAACAAACAAACAAACAAACAAACAAACAAACAAACAAAAAAAAATTGTCATCAAAGTAAAGAGAGAACCATCCAAATGGGAAAATATATTTGCAAGCAACACCTCTAATAAGGGTCTAATATCCAAAATATACGAAGAACTCATACGACTCAATAACAACAAAACAAACAATCCAATCAAAATAGAGCAGAGAACCTGAATAGAAACTTCTGCCAAGGAAGCATACAAATGGCCAACAAACATGAAAAAATGCTCTACATTGTTAGCTATTAGGGAAATGCAGATCAAAACCTCAATGATACACCATCTTATACCTGTTAGAATAACTGTTATCAACAGGACAAATAATAACAAATGTTGGAGAGGGAGAAAAAGGAACCCTTATACACTGCTGGTGGGACTGGAAATTGGTACAGCCACTATAGAAAATAGTATGGAGGATCTCTCAAATAACTAAGAATTTATGCATCATATGAGCCAGCAATCCCTCTACTGGGTATTAACCCAAAGACTTAAGACTCCATACCCGAAAAGATATTTACACACCAATGTTCATAGCAGCATTATTCACAATGGCCAAGACATGGAAGCAACCAAAGTGTCCTACGATAGATGATTGGCTAAAGAAGCTGTGGTCCATATATACAATGGAATATTACTCAGCCATAAGAGATGAAATACTGTCACTTACGACAACATGGATGGACCTCAAGATAATCATGCTAAGTGAAATAAGCCAGACAGAAAAAGTTGAAAACCACATACTATCTCTCATACGTGGGATATAAAAGTGAAAGTAACAACAGCAACAACATCAAAAACAGGACAAGCAAACAGAAACTCATGGACATAGATAATAGACTAGTGATTGCCAGAGGGTTGTGGGGAGGGAGATAGGGGTAGTTAGATGGGGGGTAATAGGGGTCAAACATGTGGTGACAGAAGGAAATCTAACTATGAGAAGTGTACACACAATGCAATATATATATGCTTTACTGCTAAATTGTACCCCTGAAATTTACTGGATTTCGTTAACCATAGTCGCTATAATAATAAATAAACAAACAAACAAACAAAGAATAGATTTACCATATGACCCAACATTCCCTCTTCAGGGTATGTACCCAAGAAATTTGAAAACGTTTATGTCTAAAGATATACATACCCTAATGTTCATTGCCAAATTATTCACAGTGGCCAATAATTGGAAACAATTTAAAGACTCTTTGATAGATATTTGGAAAATATACAATGGAGCAGTAAAAACTCAATCATAACTAAAGATTAAGTACTACTATTTGCAACAATATAGATGGATCTCGAGATTATCATGCTGAGTAAATTAAATCATACAGAAAAAGTTGAGAAACAGGATTTTACTCCTATGTGGCATAGAAAACTGAAAGCAACAAATGAACAAAACAAAGAGACTCACAGACATGGACAACAGTTTAGCGGTCACCAAAAGAAAGTGGGTAGAGGAGAGGTTGTTAAGGGCGAAGGGGATCAAATATATGGTGATGGAAAGAATTTTAACTTTTCGTGATGAACAAAATGAGATATACATATGACAAATTATTGAACTGTACACTTGAAACTTATATAATTTTATTTGCCAATGTCACCCCAATAATTCTTTTTTTTAAAATTTTTATTAAGTTTATTGGGGAAACATTGGTTAATACAATTATATAATATCAGGTGTACATTATAATATGACATCTATATATTCTATTGTGTGTTGACCACCCAAAGTCCAGTTTCCTTCAGCTACCATATATTTGATCCCCTTTCCACACTTC
>NW_006438872.1:193825-196729 GCF_000325575.1 Pteropus alecto
AATGGTAGATCAATTCTTAGTTTCCTGAGGAACCTCCATACTGTTTTCCATAGTGGCTGTACCAATTTGCAGTCCCACCAACAGTGTATGAGGGTTCGTTTTTCTCTGCATCCTCTCCAATATTTGTTATTACTTGTCCTGTTGATTTTAGCTTTTCTAACAAGTGTGAGATGGTATCTCATTGTGGTTTCGATTTGCATTTCCTTAATAGCTAGTGATGTTGAGCATCTTTTCATATATTTATTGGTTATTTGTATGTCCTCTAGGGAGAAATGTCTATTCAGGTACTCTGCCCATATTTTGATTGGATTGTTTGTTTTTTTTTGTTGTTGTTGTTATTGAGTCATATGAGTCCTGTGTATATTTTGGATATTAGGCCCTTATCAGAGACGTTGCTTGCAAATATATTTTCCCATTTGGATGGTTCTCTCTACCTCGCTGATGGTTTCTTTTGCTGAGTAGAAGCTTTTTTTTGTTTGATGTAGTACCATTCATTTATTTTTTTTTTTCTTTTACTTCTCTTGCCTTTGAGGTCAAATTTATAAAATCTTCTTTAAGTCCAAGGTCCTTGGGTTTACTTCCCATGTTTTATTCTATGCATTTTATTGTTTCAGGCCTTTTATTCAGGTCCTTAATCCATTTTGAGTTAATTTTGGTGTGTAGTGATAGACAACAGCATGGTTTCATTCTTTTGCAGGTGGCTTTCCAGTTTTCATAGCACCAAATATTTTCTAAAATTATTTGCCCGTATAAACATGGGTTTACTTCTGGACTCTCAATTCTGTTCCACTTCTCTGGGTGTCTGTTTTTCTAGCAATGCCATGCCATTTTGATTATTGTTGCTCTGTAGTATAGTTTGAAGTGAGGTAGAGTGATACCTCCACCCTCATTCTTTTTTCTCAGAATGGCTTTGGCGATTCAGGGGCTTTTGTGCTTCCATAGAAATCTGATGATTTTTTGCTCTATTTCTTTAAAAAATTTCCATGGAATTTTAAGAGGGATTGCATTACATCTGTATAATGCTTCAGGTAATAAGGTCATTTTAACTATGTTGATTCTTCCAATTCAAGAACACGGAATATCTGTCCATTTCTTTGTATCTTCTTCAATTTCTTTTAATAGGATCTTGTAGTTTTCATTATAAAGGTCCTTCACATGTTTCGTTAAATTTATTCCTAGGTATTTTCTTTTTCTTTTCGGTGCAATTGCAAAAGGAATTATTTTTTTCTACTTTTTTTTTTCCTGACACTTCACTTATTAGAATATAGAAACGCTATGGATTTTCGAACGTTGATTTTGTATCCAGAGATTTTACTATATTGGCTTACTGTTTCTAGTAGTGTTCTTGTGGAGTCTTTAGGGTTTTCTAGATAGAGAATCATGTCATCCGCAAAGAGTGACAGTCTGACTCCTTCATTTCCTATTTGGATGCCTTTTATATCTATCTTTTTCTTGTCTGATTGCTGTAGCTAGGACCTGCAATGTTATATTGAATAACAGTGGTGATAGTGGACAGCCTTGCCTTGATCCTGATCTTAGAGGGGTAGTTTTTAGTTTTTTACCATTAAGTATAATGCTGGCTGAGGGTTTGTCATATATAGCCTTTATTATGTTAAGGTACTTTTGTTTTATACTGATTTTGTTAAGTGTTTTGATCATAAATGGATGCTGTATCTTTTCAAAGTCTTTTTCTGCATCTATTGGTATGATCATATGATTCTTATTCTTCAATTTGTTTATGTGGTGTATCACATTAATTGATTTGCATATGTTGAACCGTCCCTGTGGCCCTGGGAAGAAGCCCACTTGATCATGGTGAATAATTTTTTTAATATGTTGCTGTACTTGGTTTGCTTGTATCTTATTTAGGATTTTTGCATCTGTGTTCATGGGAGATATTATTCTATAGTTTTCTTTTTGTGTGTTATCTTTACCAAGTTTTGATATCAGAGTAATATTGGACTCATAAAATGAGTTAGGAAGTATTGCCTCCTCTTAGATTTTCTGGAAGACTTTGTGGAGAATAGGTATTAAATATTTTTGAATGTTTGGTACAATTCACTGGTTAAGCCATCTGGTCCTAGACTTTTACTTTTTCGTAGGTTTTTGATGATTATTTCAATTTCCATACTGCTGATTTGTCTATTTAGATTTTCCAGTACTTTTTGATTCATTCTTGGAAGGTTGTATTTTTCTAAGTACTGGTCCTTTTCTACTAGGTTATTAAATTTGGTGTTATATACTTTTTCATAGTATTCTTGTATGATCTTTTGTATCTCTGCGATGTCAGTTGTAATTTCCCCCCTTTCATTCCTGATTTTGTTTATTTGTGTCCTTTCTCTTTTTTCTTTAGTGAATCTAGCCATGGGTTTGTCAATTTTATTAACCTTCTCAAAGAACCAGCTCGTATTTACTTTTTTCTATTGTTTTTTGTTTGTTTATTTGTTTTCAATTTTGTTTATTTCTGCTCTAATTTTGATTATATCATTCCTTCTGCTGACTTTAGGCTTCATTTGTTCTTCCTTTTCTAGTTTTTTAAGATGGAGCGTTATGTTGTTTATTTGGGCTCATTCTTGTTTTTAGAGAAAGTCCTGTAATGATATGAACTTTCCTCTTTTGCCATGTCCCAAAAGATTTGATATGTTTACTATCATTATCATTCATTTCTATGTATCTCTTGATCTCTCTTTTCATTTCTTCCCTGACCCAATTATTCTTCAGCAGCATATTGTTTAATCTCCATGCACTTGTGGTTCCTCCTGCTTTCTTTTTGCAGTTGATCTCCAGTTTCAAAGCATTATGATCAAATAATATGGTTGGAATGATTTCAACCTCTTATATTTGTTGAGGCTATCTCTGTGTCTGGCTTTTAAGGTTTGCGCTGAGAAGTCTGAGGGTAATCTA
>NW_006438872.1:196961-211129 GCF_000325575.1 Pteropus alecto
TAGTTCTAGTTCTCTTTCATTACTTTTCCTTCTTTAGTTTCTCTCTTCTTCCTTCTGATTTATTTCTAGATTTCTGTCTTTGATATCACTGATCCTTTCTTCCTTTGGTCGACTCTATTTCCCAAGTTTGCTATTTTATTTTTCAACTCTTGTTGTTTTTTGTTTTTTTTTTAATCTCCAGTGGATCTATTCTGTTCTTTTTGAACATTTCAATCTCCTTGCTCTGCTCATCTAGTTCTTTTCTCAATTCCTGAAATTGTTGATACAACTCGTTTCGGAACACACTGAGTTTTTTTCAAAAGTACCATCCTGAATTCTCCGTCACTGAAGTCACAGATTTCTATATCTGTAAGCTTATTTTCTGGATGTTTTTCTCTTTCTTTCTGAGATGCCTTGTCAGCTTGGTTGCTCATGGTGTTTAATGGACTATTTCTCCACCTGCACATTAATGGAAATGTATTCAGTTGTTTTTCCAGAAAGATTTATTATATAAAGGTCTCTCTTTAGCTTGCTGCAAAGAAGGTGCTTTTCTTTTGGTTTTCAGTGGGTGGTGCCTAAGCCTCTTGGATCCCTGGTTTATATAAAGCCTAATTATTGCCTTTTTTTTATTTTCTTGTAGATATTTAATCATTCTTGCTACCCTCAATTTCGGTCTCTGTCAGTGTCAGCTACAGTCTAGGCAGAGTTTGCTCAGATTCCTCTGGAGTTGTGCGGTGATCAGTCTCAGTGTGTATGGGCAGAGGGGCCCTCAGGGTTGGGAGTTGGGGGCTGCAGTTTTGCATCCAGGGACCAGTAGAAATCAACTGTCGTTTCTCTGCAATCTTGTCCCACCTCTTTGCTTTCTGCCCTGATGACTGGGACTTACCCACGGCTGTGTGGAACACTCAGCACTTCCAGGTAGGGCTGTTCAGAGAAGTCACTGCACCTTCTCCCCTACCCCTCCTCCTGCAGGGAGCCGTGGAGGCTACAAGAGGCAGCTTCTTTATTTCTCCCAGTCCACCGCCCAAAAACCAGTGTTCTGACCTGTGGTAGCTCTTATGCACAGATCGCATGCTCAGACATGCTGGTGTGAAGTTTGGGTGTTTTCATGTCGAGTTTTAGATGTTCACCTTGTTGTTTCAAAGGGAGAGAATGTGAGGACGTCTATCACTCCGCCATGTTTCCCAGAATACCCCAATAAATTTAATAAAAATAGTACAATAAAATACAAAAAATCTTCATGGACACAGACAGCAGTTTAATTCTTACCAGAGAGAAAGCAGGGAGGCAGATAACGGTAAAAAGAGTAAACATATAAAGATGGAAGATTTGACTTAGGTGGTGTACAGACAATGTAATATACAGATGATACATTATTGAACTGTATACTTGAAATCTATATAGGTTTATTAACCAATGTAATTTTAATAAATTTGACAAAAAATATATAGGCACTGAAATCAAATTAAAAAAAATAAAACAACTCTACCTACCTTTACTTTTATTCTTTTGATTTTCACACCTCAATAACTAGAATATATAAAGAAATGGATTTTATGATAAGTGCCTACATCATTTAAATGTAATTGCCACTAGTTCCAGAAAGAGTAAAAATGATTAAAAAGACAAATATTGGCAATTAGGAAGCACAGAGCTTAATTTGTGAGCCATTTTAAATTATTTTGTAGGACAATATTTAATGGATTTCTTCGTATTAATTTTCTGTTTTGTCTCATCTCATAATTTTGTTTATGTTTTTTATTCTCCTTCATTACTTATTTTTATTTTATTTTGTATATTACTTTGTAAATCACTGGTATATGATAGTATTTTTTTTCATGGTTTCACAGACCATAATGTCTATTTTGGTTATGATTTTACATCTAAAGTTAGTTTTAATGTGGTTTCTTTTCCATATTATTGTTAATTTTCTTAATTTAACATCTAGAATTTGAAAAATATTGCTGTAGAAAAGATTAAAAATGTTACACTTATTGTTAAGTCCTTTAAAAGCCCTTTGATGTTGTCCTATAAAACTACTTAATAAAAACTGCAGAACTTGAAAAATAAATCATATAAAATATATTATTCACCCTGAGATAAAATTTCTTTCAGAATATTAGAAACTTATATTTTACTATGTTGAATATTTAAATAAGTACATTATGTTATAATTATTTTATTTCACTAAATTACCAAAGAACCCACTGGAACAACTTTCTGTTTATTAAATTAAGTCTGCCTTGATACATATTTATCTACTTTTGCAAATAGTTTTTCTCAAGTTGTTGGAGAAGTAAAAACAAACTCTTGTTTTGTGGCATTCAGTAATTAAAAATTACAATTTCGAAATCAGATACTGTAAATACTGCTCTAGTGTCTCCATGGATCAAATTTATATGTATAAGTGTAGATTTTTATATTTTACTACGGAATAAGTTTTCTAGTTCTGTGTAATTGTTTAATTTAATGATATAGTTCATTATCTGGTCTTACTTTATAAGTCTTCTGATATTATTTCATGTTATCTTAGCAATTAACACTTTTATCATGTAATTTTAACTTTACTGGAATATAGAAACACATTTGTTTTGAAAGAAGATGTTTTTATGAAACTATAACCTTATCCGACATTGTTTAAATGATTTTTATCTAAGGCATTGTGAAAATAAATATAGATATTGCCATCAATTTGCATTGGCTTGTGGAGTGTTGTTTTGGGGCATGTGTAACAGCAAATTGTGAACATGAGTCTTGCTGGGATAATGGAAATGAAAAAAGGTTGGTTGGTGGGGCAATGTATAGAGATGTGATTCCCAAACTGTGCATTGAGGCACACAGAGATTTCACAAAAGTTTACATTTTTTAGAATAGCACAGTAACGTGTACTAATGCTGCACAACTTAATAAGTAGAACCATTGCATTAAAAAAAAAATCTGTTTAGAAATCATGTTGTCTGTGTCTTAATTGCTTAGCTATCACAAAGTAATAGTTATAAAATGTATAAAATGGGAGAAATTTTAGAATTCTGCCTTGTTAAATATTTTCATTCTAAGTAACTGTAAGCTGATATTTCTAAAATTTCCAGATTCACTCAATTTTAAACAATGTATGCTGACAATAATCACCTAATTGTTGGTCATTATTACCTATGTAATTTTTCAGTGCTGAATGAACTCAGTTTGGCATAGAATTGCATTGTTATTTTCCAACATCTCCCTGTAGTACTGCCACTTTCTTTCGAAATTGTTTACACTGTTGAGAGATATGTGCTGCTGGCATTTGTTTCTCATAGTTGCACTCCATAGAGTTCCTTCCATCACCATGGAGGGAGCTCTTACTAATTAAGACCTCCAACAAAAACTCACAAGAATGTATAACCCATGATGAGTAAAGGTACTAGTTATATAGAGAAAAAAATACTTTCAATATTATGAATAACGCTGTTATAGTACAGAGTACCTGGGATTACTCTTTGTATATGAAATCAAAGTATTTTTTTTTAATATTACTAACTCCTCACATCTCACTAATCATACATTTAAGGCTTTTTTTTTTTTTTTTTACTTCTGGTACCCTCTATTAATGTCTTCTTCTTTTTTTTTTTTTTTTATCTTGCTGCTCCCAAGTGCAATATATTCTTTTTTAAATTGTTCTTATCTCTTAATGAAAAGAAGAAAGATGGAATGAAATACTTTACATTGACCTTCTAGAAGCTTCTTGGATATATTTGTCACAATATTGTACTAATTAAAACCAGAAAAATCTTGCATCGTTGTCTTGGAAATGAAGATAGGGTCAGAGGAAAAAAAAAAATCAATCTCACAGGGATCTAAAGTAAAGGAGGAGCCAGAAGATTCTTGTGAATTCTGCAGGGGAAAGTAAACTTCCGTAATCGCTTCCATATAGCAGCTTAACTGATATCACATGTTTTTACAAGGTCAACAAATCAAATAGAAGTTTTAATGTAATTTTCTGTAGTTCTCTAGCACTGTTCTGCAAATATTTTGTACATAGTATATGACGATATAGCTTGTGAGCAACGATGTACATAATATATCTGTGAACACAGCAGTTCGGTATGGTAGACAACTCAGCAAGGACTTTGGCAATGATTCATAAGTAAACAGAGTATCTGGTAATTCAGCCAAGTGACTGCTCTTAATGGGTAACTATTTTTCTAATCTGTAAAATTAGAGAAGTGAACTTGATTATATTCATTTAAAAAAGAAATAGATTCTTTGACAGGTCTTGTATGCATTAATTTCCAATAGTATTTGTACTTAAAGGTACTAATATTCTAATTTGTATGATTTTTTGAAAAATATGATATAAGATTATTAAAAATTCCAAAAGTACAAAGATGTGTGATATGAAAAACATAATTTTCCTTCCTTCTCACATCAATTCTTAGTGCCACACCTCAGAGGTACTTCAAATTAATGCAGCATCACTTTTGAAGTAGAAAGAACATATATTTACGTGTGTAGATTGGATTTTAAATGTGGAAAACAGCTGTGGCAGACTGTATTTTATAAAAATTGCCACAGCAATTAGATCAGAGATCTGATTTCTCATACACTTTTAGAATCTTACCATTCTCCATCAGGAGGTGGAATTCATTTACTCTCAGCTTTAACCTGGGCAGGCCCTTCCTACTGTCTCAACAAAGAGAAAGTAGTAAAAAACACACTGCCTGACCTCCAAGGCTATTATAAAATGCACTATGGCTTCGGACTAGCTTTCTCTTTATTTTGGAATGATCATAATTGACACCCATTCACTTTGTGGTAAGGAAGCTCAGGTAGCATAGAATGGGCATGTGTAGGTATAGGTCTCAACCAGCAGCCCACTACTACAAATAGACATTAAGTGAACAGCTCCCAATCCTAGCCTCCAAACCAGTTCACCTTATGCAGTTTAGAGCAGAGACAAGCTAATTTCAGTCAAGTGTTACACAAGTTGCTAATGTCTGAGCAAAATAAATATTGTTATTGTTTTAAGCCATTGAGTTTTGGTGTTGTTTGTTACACAACTGGAATATCTGCTAATTTTAAGATGGCTATAATGATTCTGCCCTAGTTTAAAAAATTTCAAACCAAATATGGTGGTATTGCTCTTTGAAATAAATAGCTGTGGGTAAATTAATTTAGTTCTAACTTTCATGAAAATAATAAAACCATGTATCTCTTAGAAAAGTGCTGTCTAATAGAAATTGCTGCACTGCCCAATAATGGTAGTGACAGGCAATATGTCGATTTTAAGGATGTGAAATATATATAGTGATTTATGAAGTACTTTTTAAAAATTATTTAGTTTTAACTCAAATCTAAATAGCCACATATAGTTAATGGATACTGTATTGGATAACACAGATTTAGAAGGTATTTATAATTCAGGGTAAAATTTTACTTATATTTACCAAGTTAGTCCAAGCTGCCGCAACTAGGTTTCTAGTTGGACAAAAATTTATTAATTCTTTTTAGCTAGAGTCATATCCAGTAAATCTAATTATTTTAAATGATTCTAAATGGTTTTCTCTTTTAAGTAGAGAGATCTTTACAAATCATTAAAAATATTTCAGTAATTTGGTGATCATTTAAAATAACTCAATAATGAGAGCTAAATAAAATATTTGCAAACAAATATTTGGAGAATTTATCACTTATCCAACCTCCTGGAAAGATACAGTAGAATGTATAATTTTGTAATACAAAGAATATAGAGAAAAGAAAAAGGAAAAAAGGGGTTGAATGCAAAAAACAACATTAAGAAAAGTCTGACATGAGACTACTTACTATATGTCTATCTTTATATGAAATTCAAAAACAGGAAAAATTAATCTATAATGGCAATAAGAAAGATAAGAACCACAGAATATCATTTGCCTCAAGGTTAGGAATGACTGGAAATAGACCTAAAGAAATTTCCTGGAGTGATGAAAATGTATATTTTAAAATCTTAATTGGAGCCTGAGTAATATTGATATGGATGGACAGACAGATAGATAGATAGATAGATAGATAGATAGATAGATAGATCTATATATTTATTTATATCTGTATCTATACCTATATCTATCTCTATCTCTATATATCAATTACTTTGGTACATCTATCTATCTATCTATCTATCTATCTATCCATCTATCATCTATCTATCTATCTATCTATCTATCATCTATCTATCTATCTATCTATCTATCTATCTATCTATCTATCATCTATCATCTATCTATAGAAAATTGCTATCATGCATCAATAATTCACTACAGATGCCATAATAAAATGATAGGCTAAGTGACTTAAAGATCAGAATTTCATATTCTGACAGTTATGGAGGGTATATGTTTAGGATCAAAATGTCTGAAGTTTTATTGTTGTTGTTTTTGTTGTTTTCTTTTGTTTTCTCCTTAGGCTTCTACCCTTGGCTTTGGGATGGCCACCTTCTTGCTGTGTCCTCACATGATCTCTTCTCTGTGCATATGGTATCCATGCATTCATGGTATCTCTTCTGATAAGGAAACCAGTTCTATTTGATTAGAGACCCACACTTATGAAACTCATTTAACTTTAATTACCTGTTTAAAGTCTCTATTTCCAAATATATTCACATTGGGGATTAGGGACTCAACATGTGAATTTTAATGTGTGAGTGGGCTCAAGTCAGTCCATACATGCCAAAGTTCATCTAAATGTACATTTAAGTTGTGCGCTTTTTAAATTTTATGTCAGTTAATTATCAATCATTTGAAAAACTGCATTATGAACTTATTTTTATATGCACCTTTGCACAATTTCTCCCTTTCATAAAATAAAAGTTTTATTAAATTGTTCTGCCATACCATCTTGGACTCCACTGCTTTAAAAAAATACTAACTAATTAATATCAGTTCAAATATTTAAGACTCTCCAAGAAAATAAATGGAACTTCAACTTCCAATTTATACTTTCTCCCCTCCTGAAAGTATCTCAATAAAACTGACAGATGCAGAATAGAATATCGATCATTTTCAAGGGCTTTTCATGATTTAGTCACTGTTGTCTGAGCCTGTTTGATTTCTTTAGTACCCAAATAGTCTTTCTGTGCATGACAAGTCTGACCATACCAATCCTAGATGCTTGATTCAGGTATAGAAGTTACTACTGCAATTCCTAACTATTTAAATATCTGTAGCACGCTAAAGGTCATGGTATGTAGCTGGCTAATACTTATATAATAGAAAAATTAATGCCATAGTTTTTTGACATATATAACAGTTCTCTACTGTTATTATATCATATGCTTGTTATTTCAAAGTAATCAAATTTCTGGTGGCCTATTTTATGTCAACTATTTCCTTCTTTACTATTAGAGATTCAATTTTACTGAGGGTATCAATGCACTCAGATTGAAATACCTAATTTCTCAGAGCTACAGTGACTGTATGACAGTTTTATAGCCAATAAGATATAAGTAGAAATCCCTGGGGAGGAAATTCATTCAGAATAAAAAGGTAAATATTTCATTACACCATTTCACCTATGGCCTTTCTGACTGTCTAAATGTGGTCTTAAAGAAAGCAGGTACCATATGACAACTGGACACTGTTTAACATAAAAAAGTCTCTGCAGCCTAAAATTGGGATAATTGAAAGTTGAAACGATCCCATTGGCATTGGTGAACTTATTAACAACCTTGAACTTTCTGCCACTGGTATTCTTTTTATGTCATAAAAACAAACCCTTCTTTGTTTAGTCAAATTCTTTGAATTTGCTGTTACTCATATGTAAATATACTCTGATCTGTTAACATGAAAAGTGAAATTCTGTAAATTAACTGTCTTATTGCAAATGTGGTTTATATATTATCAGGTCGAAAAACACTGTTAAGGAGTTGTTTGTTGTAAAGTTCTGAGAACTCATGTATAAATTCTTTGGGACATTGTTGTCTTTAAAATGGTACTAGTATTTAATGAAATGGCCTAGTTTTAAATGTTGAGAAGATATCAGGTGTAAAATTACATATATATACACATATATACATATATATACACATATGTATATACATATGTGTATATATATGTAATTTTACACCTGATATCTTACACCATATATATACACATATGTATATACATATATGTATATATGTGTGTGTATATGTGTATGCATGTATATATATATGTATATGTGTGTGTATATATATGTGTGGAGGCATTGGGGAATTTATACATTAAAAATCTCTATTTAACTGTTGCTTTATGAGGAGAAGAAATTGCATGATGGACTAAAAGTAAATATATAGCAAAGAGCAATACATTTTTTTTATTGTGATTCATTCAAAGATAAATCTCGTTTATTAAGTATGATCTCTGTAAAGGGCAACATAGCACAAGATAGGGCAAGGGACTCTAATGTTGAAATGTCAAAAAAGGGTGTAATTTAAACATATGAACCCTTTCAAAGGTTTTTGTTTATGACATGAACATAAGTACTTTCAAAAATTACATGAAATCCTTTAGAATCACTTTAAAGCCTGAGTGATATAGAAGTCTTATTCATGTTGTTGATTTGGGAAGGAATAGAGAGCTCAGTCAACAATCCGGTGTGTCTGTTGAGAGCAAAGGAATTGTTAGTGGTTATGAATACTAAATTCAATAGGGAGTATGCAACATAGACCTAAAATTGCCTAGGAGGTCAAAAAATTTATATTATGGTGTCACAGCACATATTAAGGGGCAAATATATTTAGAAGGATGGGAAAAATATATTGAACTAGTGTCAGTAATGTATGAGCAAGTTCCTGAAATAGAACCAAATATTTCATATCATCAGTTCATATCATTAGTGATCAAATTTGTTCATCATGTCTAAGAATATGCAGTATGAGACAAATAATTTTGACTAAAAAACGTTCTGAAATTTGTTTATTCCCTTTCCTTGCTGGAGGCCCTATTGTATGGTACGTGTGTGTGTGTGTGTGTGTGTGTGTGTGTGTGTACATATACACACAAATTTATGGTGAATTTGCTATGTCTAAAGTATTATCCTAGAGCTTGTTTGGAGGTACTAGCAGGGGAGCACAGCTACTCATATATTTTTTACCAGAAAGGGTCCTCTCCTCTATTGTGGAATGTCATTCTCTTTGACAATGCACAGCTTTGGGAGGGATGCACATGGAGCGGTAAGGGAGGAAGAGGACACCCACCTAGCCAGCCAGATCAGCCAAATCAATATTGGCAATCAATGGAGTGACAGATATCACAGTCAGATTACACTCACATCATTGATGGATCTTGAGATTATCATGCTAAGTGAAATAAATCAGACAGAAAACATTAAGAACCATGTGATTTTACTCACATATAAGATATAAAACTGAAAGCAACAAACAAACAAGACAAACAAAATCTCATAGACAGAGACAACGGTTTAGTGGTTACCAGAAAGAAAAGAGGAGGAGAAGTAGATAAGGGTAAAGTGGGTAAAATATATGGTGATGGAAGGAGATTTGATTTGAGGTGGGGAATACACAATGCAATATACAAATGTATTATTGAAGCACTGTATTATCAAATTTTACAGTTGAAACCTATAAGATTTTATTAACTAAAGTCACTCGAATTTAATTAAAAAAAAAATAAAGCATTATTCCATAAAGAAAGCATAGGCATTTAAATATAATTTAAATGAAATCATTGATGGGAATTATGATTCATTTAACCAAAGTAGATCTTTTCTAAGAGACTTACATTTTTAGTTCAAGAGTACTTTTAAATCAATTGGCTTATATGAGGTATTTGAAACCTTTCTATAAAAATAACTTTTTTTCTAATAAGATGGAGACTCTTTTGAGATACAATTAAGTCTCCAAAATTAAATAAATATTAAATGTAAGGGTTATTTATATAACCCTGAAAGCTATTCTTTTAAATGTTAGAATAAATTTTCCATGGAAAACATGTCCAGAGTCATGAAAAGGTTCTTTAAAACTGATGGATACGTGTGTGTGTGTGTGTGTGTGTGTGTGTGTGTGTGTGTGTGTGTGTGTGTATTAAAGTTTGTCCCCAAAAATCAGGGAAGCGGGTCCATAATTTGTAATTCTTTTATTTATTGTATGGGCTCTCTAAAAAAAAACAGCAGATTACAAGACGGGGCAAAAATTTATGTTTCCTTAGGTCTATATTCAATGAAATTGTTTTCTAGCAGCCTGAGAAGAGTTGAATGACTACTGTAATTATAAAATAATAATTTTCTTTCAGTACATTATGTCTTTTGAGGAAAACAATTTTTAATAGAAAAACTGGTTTTAGATAGTGATAAATTTTTAATTGAAAATTTTATAAGAAAATTTAAATATTAAAATAAAATTGTCTAGCAAAAATAAAGTATTTTCGAAGGTGATTATGTATATTTTCTAAAAGAGTAAATTCAAGAGAACAATTGAATCTTCCCTAAGCTTAGATCTCCATTTTGTTTGTGCTTTTGTACCATATTGTAGTCTTACTAAGTAACTTGTTATATATAATTGCAGGACTTATCCTTAATTTGCTACAATGTGAATAAAATAAATTTATGATAATTATGATATGTCAAATCATGTTATTTTCCAGTAGAGAAAGCCTAGAATGTGATGTCTACTTAATTTGTTTACTTGGTCATTTTAAAAGGAATGAACATCATTTGAGTATCAGAGATCACATCTCTAGTCAGTTATTTGTAATGTAAGAATACTCTTCTTAGCTTAGTGAGTAAAACTATGATTTACAGGGAAAGCATTTAATGAGTGAGCCTTGGTAAGAGAAGGAGAGCACAGCAGGGTCAGGGTTCTGTAAGGTTAAAAGTACCACATAAAGAGAGACAGCTTTAATTTAGCAGCATGGAGTAACTTAAAAGGATTTCTGTCAACGAAAATTGTTAAGGTCCCCCTCAAGATGCTGGTATCTTTTGTGTGAACCGTAGTACATTAATGAGGGAGGACACTAATTTGAGAAATTGCCCAGAAGAACTTTGAAAGAGTATGGAGTCTGCAGGTTGTTAAAGATTTTTCTATGGTGTCTCTGGATCGATAAGGTACAAAAGGGTCTGTCAAGATTTTTGTGATTCTGCTGTGAGAAAAGAAAAAGTCAAGATCAGTATCTTCAGCAAATGAAAGAATATATAATAAAAATTTTGAGACCACCTGTTCTAGAAGAGATTGGTAACAGTATTATTTATATAACCCTGGAAATACCATTCATAAAGTTAAAAATTAATGGATTTAGCTATCTTAAATTCAAGATCCCTATTTTGAAAATGATGTCATAAAAAGAGTTAACAATGAGATGCCTGAGAGGGAGAAAATATTTGCAGTATTCACCACTAAGAAAGCACTAATACTGGAATATGCAAGGAATTCATTTAAAATCAATATGAATAAAAAACATTGAGTACCACATGATGTTGAAAAATATGAATAAAAATCATTGAGTACCACAAAAAATTGAAAAAATAATTATTCCCCCAAATATTATATTTTTTCATTACTTTTTCATTATGTAAGTAAACATATACAAGGAGAATTGGAAGAATATATTGTAAATATATGAAAATAGGTACCTAAGTGTATAGAAGAGCAGTATTGTAAAAAAAGGTGTGAAGGAGAAAATGTTAATATTAAATAAGGAATAATGCATGTATTGATAATAGCTATAAAATAATATAATTATCTTATAGTGAGATCCAAAACTAACATAACAAATAGTCCAGCACTTACTCTAAATTTTCACACTAGATTAGATTCTTATTAATTTTATGCTGTCATAAATTTTAAAGATAACATAATATGCGGTCTGTGTATTCTAAATGGCAAGAGTTCCTTAATTGTCCCAGGGGTCCATATATTTACATATATATCTGGTTGATACTTTGTCCATGATAAGTTATAAATAAAGAAAATTACACTTTTGCATTGGATTTGAACTCACGGAACATGATTGAGGTTCAATCGTGGGCACAGATAAAAATGACACACTTAAGTTTCAGATAAGATTACTTTTAGAGATAAAAGTGGGAGAATTAATTGATTATCCTCTTCAAATCATGACATAGTATTTATCTCTAGTTTTATTTCTTTAACATGAGAAATTTAGAAGCAATATAGTAAATTGTTAATCTTTTGTAGTTCATTTGCAGATATTATATTCTCTACTTTAGTATTCCTAAGATATTTAATAATTAAAAATATAAAACAAATAGGTCATCTATTAACAGTGGGGTTAATTCAACCTTGGTATTTCAAAAGTTTTGTTTACACATATTGAACTCTTACCCAGTTATTTCTCATAATTTCTTTAAACAGGTGGCTAATATTAAATGATAAGATATTTTTAGACTATCTATTTATTCCTATTTTAGTTTAACACAACATGCCCATAGATTGTGTAGTCTCAGAGGTTCAGGGAATACTTTTCTATGGTAGTATAGCTGAGATCCAAAGGAGGTATAGCTATTAACAAGAGAAGAAGGTCAGAGTAAATAATATTTTAAGCAAGGAAATGATGTCTCAAAGGCCTATTGTGAGAGAAACTGGTGCTTCACAGGAACTGAAAGCCTTATGTTTTAATGTGATCATCTAATTGCTATATCAGAATTAGATTTACAAGAGGGTTAAGACTAAAAAGTGGGACAACAGTTAAGTTTTTGCAGCCTTCTGAGTAAGAATGATAGTGGCTCAGGTATCAGTGGAGGAGATAAGAAGGGATCAGATTTGAAATATATATTTTAAGATAAAGCCCATGGGCCTGGATTTGGGTGATGAGAGAAAGAGATTGGGGATTATTCCAAACGTTTTGCTCTGAGTGAATAATGATACCATTTACTAAAGTTTGAAATACCATTGAAAGAGCAAAGGTGGGAGGAAATCCAAGGTTTTATTTTAGATAAATTTGAAATGATTGTTAGATACACGAGATTTTGAGTATGCAGCTGAGTATTATAATGTGAATTTCAGGAGATGGTCTTGGTTGAAAATATGAATTTGGAAATCATGAGTGTATGAATGTTTTTAAGCAATGAAACTAGATTAGATCACCTAGGAAGTGACTGTAGATATATAACCTTAGAACTGTGCCCTGGGACACTCAAACATTTAGAGCAGAAAGAGAAAGAGTATATAGCTAGAGACAGAGAAGAGAAAGACAGTGAGGTAGAAGGCAGGAAGTCAACTGAAGAAACTTTTTATAAATAGTTTATTTATAAAGTTGGATCACTAGAATGATCTCTTAATACAACCAAATGGAATTGTTAGTCCTTCAGTTGTGATGAATAAATATACATATAGGCTGATGAATTGATATATTTAATGACTAGTCAAATAAAAAGACAACAATCAGAAAAAATATACAAAAAACATGAAAAATCTGTAAAACAGATTTTATTGGACATTCAGAACAAAATGCAACTTATTAATAACGATAATGATGAAATTTCTAATGATACTTTAAAAAAACTAAATATAAATACGAACTTAAATAGAAATCAATTTAGAAAATGTCAGGCAGTAGAGGAAAAGGGTAGATGTCATATTTAGTCATTAAAGTCACATCCTGGATATAATTATATACTTACTAATTTGTACATAATGAGAAAAGCTATTTTATATAAAGGTAAGAAATATTGGAAAGGAAATAACATGGCAATATATTAATTAGCTATTTATAAAGATATTACATAGTAATTAACAATCCAGAAAAGGAAAGCAGAGTCAGATAATGTTTTCATTGGACAGATAGCTATTAGAATGGAAAATAAAGGCAAAAATAAGTGAATGGGACTGTATCGAACTAAAAAAAAACAAAAACAAAAACAAAAAACTTCTACACAGGAAAAGAAACCATGAATAAAGCAGAGAGGTAACTGTCTGAATGTGAGAATAAATTTGAAAACAACTTCTCCAATAAGAGCCTAATATTCAAAATATATATATATAAAAAAAACTCATACAATTCAATAATTAAAAACAATGATCCAATTAAAAAATGGGCAGAACAAACACTTCTCCCAAGAAGACATACAAATGTCCAACAAATATATGAAAAGCTACTCAACTTCACTAGCTATTAGAGAAACACAAATTAAAACTACAATGAGATACCATCTCAAACCTTTTAGAATGGTTATCATCAACAGGACAAGTAATAACAAGTGTTGGAAAAGTTATGGGCAAAAAG
>NW_006438872.1:211815-215149 GCF_000325575.1 Pteropus alecto
ACAGAGCATTAGTAATGCTAAAAAAAAAAAAAGAGTTCCCAGAAAATTAACAAGATTAAAAAAGACAAACCTCCTTCTAAATATCATGTCACTGATTATGTAGGTGATTGAAATCTGAGAAAGCTCTAAGAAGCTCACAAATTTGACAAAATAATTCCATTGACATCATCAATGTATTTTTACTAAAATTTATAAAAGTTTTTTAGATCTTGTCTTATAAAGTATTAGGTAATTCAGTCCTCTAAAAAGTTACTATTTCTTGTGTTACCCACTACCCATATCCATATAATATGTCAGAATGATCTCTTGTCTCTGTCTTTATACTCCAGGGAAAGATGTGAATTTGTGATACCTAAACATATAAATGAAAGGTCTGGGTGCTGCTTTCAGATAAACAATAAAAAAAGAATTAAAATTTTAGTATGAATATAAGAATCTATTTAAATGAGAAAATAAAATCACAATAAATATAAAATTATAAAAAGCTGAATGCTACAGAAAAAAATAAAATAAAGGTTTTTTTTTTTTTTCAGCTGTGTAGTATGCCTCTAAGACCCTTCTTCCGAATGATATACAAAAGGCCAACAGACATATGAAAAGATGCTCAACTTCACTAACTATTAGGGAAATGCAAGTCAAAACAACAATGAGATAATACCTGACACCTGTTAGAATGGCTATAATCAACAGGTCAAGTAATAACAAGTGTTGGAGAGGTTTTAGGGAAAAGGAACCCTTATACACTGCTCACAAGAATGTAAATATGTATGATTACTATGGAAAACGGTATGCAAGTTCCTCAAAAATTTTAAAATATCATATGACCCAGTAATCCTCTTCTGGGTATCTACACCCCAAATTTGAAAACATTTATTTGTAAAATATATTTCCCACTATGTTCACTGTAGCATTATTCACGGTGACCAAGACATGAAAACCAAGTGAAGTGTCTTTTAGTAGATGACTGGATAAAGAAGATGTGGTGCATATATCCAATGGAATATTACTCAGCCATAAGAAAAGATGACATATTGCCATTTGTGACAACATGTGTGGATATTGAGTTTATCATGTTAAACAAAATAAGTCAGAATAAGTGAAAAAACATATGATTTCACTCATATGTAGGATATAAAACTGAAAGCAAGAAATGAACAATTAAGACAAACAAACAAATAAAAACTCATAGACACAGACAACAGTTTAGTGATTACTAGAGAAAAATGGAGGAGGAAAACAGGTAGATAAGGGTAAATGGGATAAGTATATATGGTAACTGAAGGAGATTTGACTTTGAACACACAATGCAGATAATGTATTCTAGATTTTTACATTTGATCGCAGGGTTGGAAGAAGAATAAATAATGTAATTAGTCACACAAGAAAAATATGTATAAGACACCCTGAGAGATGTGGGAGTGTTACGTCCAATTGGGGACATATGAGATATCAAACCTGGGTTGTTCATTAAAAACAAATTGAATCCTTCCCAAGGGGTCACAAAATCAACACACCTGGAGGCTGGCACTAGACCACAACACAGCAACCCCTGATTACTCCCATGAGTTATACACACAAAGGGTGGTCTCAACAAGTACAGAAGCACTCTAGAACTAATCCCACTCAGTGGGGTCAGCTCTCCACATAGCAACTTATACACTGTGACTGCAGCCAGTTCCCACATGTAGTCAGCCTGAGTGTTAATCTCATGCACTGATCTACTAACAACAATAAAGCCTTAGCTACACACACAGCCCACACAAAGATCACATCTAGAGCCCCTGGAACAGATGGTCAGAGAGAGCACACCACTGGGCTATACAGGACACTTTCCACATAAGGTCATCTGGTCAAGGCTGAGAGACGAAAAAAATATTCTTAACACATGAAAATGATCATGGAGAGGTTTAATAAAATGAGAAAACAAAGAAACATGGCACAAATCAAACAATAGGAGATAACTCCAGAAAATAAGCTAAATGAAATGGAGGCAAGCAACCTATCAGAGACAGGGTTCAAAATAATGATTATAAGCGTGCTCAAAGATCTTTGGGAGAGAATGAATGAGCTTAATAAGAGCCTAAAGAGAGAGACAGTAAGCATTAAAAAAAAAAGGACATAGAAACCATAAAAAAGAACCAGACAGAAATAAAGAATATAATAACTGAAATGAATACACTATTAGAAATCAACAGATGAAGCAGAAGATAGAATCAACAAACTGGAAGACAAGGTTTCAAAAAACACCCAATATATATAAAAAAAACTCATACAATTCAATAATTAAAAACAATGATCCAATTAAAAAATGGGCAGAACAAACACTTCTCCCAAGAAGACATACAAATGTCCAACAATACACTATTAGAAATCAACAGATGAAGCAGAAGATAGAATCAACAAACTGGAAGACAAGGTTTCAAAAAACACCCAATCAGAACAATGACAAGAAAGAAGAATTTAAAAAAAATAAATAAATGAGGACAGTTTAAGAGACCTCTGGGGCAACAAGAAGCATAACAATATCTGTATAATAGGAGTACCCAAAGGAGAAGAGAAAGAGCAAGGAATTGAGAATCTATTTGAAGAAATAATCTACTCAACTTCACTAGCTATTAGAGAAACACAAATTAAAACTACAATGAGATACCATCTCAAACCTTTTAGAATGGTTATCATCAACAGGACAAGTAATAACAAGTGTTGGAAAAGTTATGGGCAAAAAGGAACCCTCATACACTGCTGGTGGAAATCCAAATTGGTACAACCACTGTGGAAAACAGTATGGAGTTTCTTCAGAAAACAGACACAAATTACCATATGATCTAGCAAATCCTCTTCTGGAGGGGTTATTTGCAAAGATATATGCACCCCGATGTTCATAGCAGCATTGTTCACAGTGTCCAAGACATGGAAACTACAAAGCGTCCTTTGATAGACTATTGGATAAAAAAAGATATGGTACATATGTACAATAGAATATTACTCAGCCATAAGAAAAGATGAAATATTGCCATTTGTGACAACATAGGTAGATCCTGAGAATATCATGCTAAGCGAAATAAGTCAGACAGAAAAGTTGAGAACCATATAACTTCACTCATATGTGGGATATAGGACTGAAAGTAACAAACATGACAAACAAACAGAGATTAATGGACCCAGATAGTGGATAAGTGGTTACCAGAGGGAAGAGGCAAGACATAGATAGGGATAAAGGGGGTCAAATTTGGTGACAGAAGGAAATATAACTTTGGGTGCTGAACACAAATGCAATATACATATGACATATGATTGAATTGTACATTTGAAATCTATTTGATTATATTAATCA
>NW_006438872.1:217404-219574 GCF_000325575.1 Pteropus alecto
CAGTTTAAGACCTCTGGGGCAACAAGAAGCATAACAATATCTGTATAATAGGAGTACCCAAAGGAGAAGAGAAAGAGCAAGGAATTGAGAATCTATTTGAAGAAATAATGGCAGAAAACTTCTTTAACCTGGCAAAGGAATTAGACATACAAGTTCAGGAAGCACAAAGAGTCCCAAACTACAGGAATTCAAACAGACTCACAACAAGACACATCATCATTTAAATGCCAAAGATACAGAGAGAATATTAAAAGCTGCAAGAGAAAGGTAGCTAGTTACTTACAAGGATACCCCCATAAGAACGTCTGCTTATTTTTCAATGAAAACTTTGCAGACCAGAAGGCACTAGCAAGAATTATTTAAAGTTATGAAAGACAAGGGTCTACGACCACGAATACTCTACCCAGCAAGGCTTTCGATTAAAATGGAAAGTGAGATAACAAACTTCTCAGACAGGAAAAAGCTTAAGGAATTCATTCACCAATAAGCCAGTATTACAAAAAAATGTTAAAGGAACTTCTGTAAAAAGAGAAGGGATAAAAAAGACAAATGAAAAAAGAAAAAAAGAAAAACAAATATGAATAATAAAATGGCAGTAACTATGTACCTATCTATAATCACTTTAAATGTAAATTACATACTCCAATCAAAAGACATAAGGTAGTCCATGGCCATTTCGCCCTGAATGTGTCCGATCTCATCTGATCTCGGAAGCCATATACACTGGAATATTACTAAGCTATAAGAAAAGATGAAATACTGGCATTTGCGACAACGTGGATGGATCTTAGGAATCATGTTAAGCGAAATAAGGCAGACAGAAAAAGTGGAAAACCATATAATTTCACTTTTATGTGGGATATAAAACCAAAAGCAACAAACAAACATGACAAACAGTGCTGTAGGTGTTAAAAAAAGAAAAAAATACATAAGGTAGCCAAATGGATACAAAATACAAGCCCCATGCAAATGCTGTCTACAAGAGACCCATTTCAGATCAAATGGCACTCACACACTGAAAATAAAGGGATAGAAAAAGATATTTCACACGAATAGAAATGATAATGAAGCCAGGGTAGCAATATTTATATCAGACAAAATAGATTTTAAAACAAAGGTTATAATAAGAAACAAAGAAGGGCATTATATAATGATAAAGGGATGTATAAATCAAGAGGACATAACCCTAGTAAACATATATACCCAACACAGAAGCGCCTACATACATAAGCAATTATTGACTGACATAAAAGGAGAGATCAACAATAATACACTCATAATAGGAGACTTTAACACTCCATTGATTCCAATGGACTCATCGTTCAGTCAAAAAATCAACAAGGAAACAATAGGCCTAAAAGATACACTAAACCAGGTGGATTTAATAGAGATTTTCAGAGCATTTCGCTCCAAGTAGCAAAATATGTATTTTTCTCAAATGCATCAAGAACATTTTCCAAGATAGACCACATGTTAGGACACAAAAAAGTCTCAATAAATTTAAGAAGATTGAAATCATATCAACAGTCTTCTCCGATCACAATGGTATGAAACTAAAAATCAGCTACAAGGAAAAAAATGGGAAAATACAAAAACACATGGAGGCTAAATCACGTGCTACTAAACAATGAACTCCTTTTATGAAGCCACTGTTACCTTGATTCCAAAATCAGACAAATATATTACAAAAAAAAAAAAGAAACTATAGCTGATATCTCTTATAAACACTAATGCAAAAATCCTCAACAACATATTAGCAAAACGAATTCAGCAATACATTAAAAATATCATACATCATGGTCAAGTTGTTTATTCCGAGGATGCAAGGTTAGTACAATATCCGCAAATCAATTAATGTGATACACCACATTAACAAATAGAAAGATAAAAACTATATATGATCATATCAATAGATGCAGAAAAAGCATTTGACAAAATCCAGTATCGATTTATGATAAAAACTCTCAGCAAAGTGGGAATAGAGGGAACATGTTTTTCAGAGAGCTAGAACAGATGATCCTAAAATTTGGATGGAACCATAAAAGACTCCGAATTGCCACAGCAATCTTGAGAAAGAAGAACAAAGTTAGAGGTATCACAGTACCTGATATCAAATTATACTATAAGGCTACATTAATTAAAACAGCATGGTACTGGCATAAACACAGAT
>NW_006438872.1:219589-226422 GCF_000325575.1 Pteropus alecto
TTTCTTTCTTTCTTTCTTTCTTTCTTTCTTTCTTTCTTTCTTTCTTTCTTTCTTTCTTTCTTTCTTTCTTTTCTTTCTTCTTTTTTTCTTTCTCTTTGTGAGGACAGGAGTGACAACTTCAAAGTACTTTACATGTCTGACCAGAAACCACAGAAGGATGCATGTTGATTTTTCAAATGATCCTGCTGTGATTTTGATTGGAATTGTGCTGAATCTGTAGTTCAATTTGGAAAACAAAACTAAAAGGCAAACAACAAATGGGAGAAGATATTTACAAATGATACTACTGATAAGGGGCTAATATATATATATTAAAATATATAAAATACTCATACAACTCAACAACAAAAAAGAAACAATCCAATTAAAAAATGAGCAGAAGACCTGAATAGATATTTCTCCAAAGAAGAAATACAGATGGCCAATAGACATATGAAAAGATACTCGAGGTCACTAATCATTAGAGAAATGCAAATTAAAACCACAATAAGATATCACCTCACACCTAGAAAAATAGTTACCATCAATAATTCAAAGAAAAAGTGTTGGCGAGGATGTGTAGATAAGGGAACTCTCATACACTGTTGGTGGGATTGCAAATTGGTGTAGCCGCCATGGAAAACAGTTTGTAATTTCCTCAAAAAGTAAAAATGGATATACCTTTTGAGCCAGCAATTGCAATTCTGAGTATTTATTCAAGAAAACCGAAACAATAATTCTTAAAGATCTATGCACCCTCTATGTTCATGGCAGCACAATTTACAATAGCCAAGCTATGGAAGCAACCTAAATGCCCATCAACAGACAATTGGATAAAGAAGTTATGGCAATATTACTCAGCCATTAAAAATAAATGAAATCCTACCATTTCCAATGACATGGATAGACCTAGAGGTTATTATACTGAGTGAAATAAGTCACACAGGGAAAGATAAATACCATATGATTTCACTTATATACAGAATCTAGGGAACCAAAAAAACAAACTAATCAAAATAGACTCACAAATATAGAAGACAATCTGGTGACAGCCAGAGGGAAAGTGGTTTGGGAGGAGGAGCTAGGAGAAAGGGGTAAATGGCTAAAGAAGTACAATAATATTTGATAGATGGTTATGGAGATGGGGAACATAGGATAGGGTGTGCAGTTAACATTAATGTAATGGCTAGGTGGGAAGCCAGAGAGAGAAACAACAATTAGGATGATCATTTTATAAACTATATAAATGTGTAACCAATGTACTGTATACTTGAAACTAATAAAATAAAATTTAAAAAATAATAATAAATTTAACCAAGGAGCTGCAAAATGTAACACTGAAGACAATAAAATATTGGTGAAAGAAATAGCAGAAGAAAAAATAAGAAAATTATTCTATGTTCATGACTTTGAAAAATTAATGTTGTTAAAATATTTATACTATCTAAAGTGAACTACAGATTCAATGGAATTCCTATCCAAATTCAAAAGGCCTTTTTAAATTTTTATGCAACCACAAAAGACCTTGAATAGACAAAAGACCTTGAGGAAGAAGAACAAAGATGGCAGTGTAACATTTCCTGCTATTAAAATATATTTAAAAGCTATAATAATCAAAACACTATGGTACTGGCATAAAAACAGACACATAGAACAATGCAATATAGCTAAGAACCTAGAAATAAACCTACATATATGCAGTAATCTTATATTCAACAACGCCGCCAAGAGTACACAATGGAGAAAAGATAGTATCTTTAACTAATAGTATTTGGAAAACTGGATACCCCCATAAAAAGAATGAAAGTGGACCCTGATCTTACACCATACACAAAAATCAACTCAAAATGGATTAAAGTCTTAAACATAAGACCCAAACCTCTAAAACTCATAGAAGAAAACATACAGGAAAAGTTCATAACATTGGTCTTCACATTAATTCCATGAATATGACACCAAAAACAGATAAAACAAGAGCAAAATTTGACATCAAACTTAAAACTTTCTGCACAGCAAAGGAAACAATCAACAGAATAAAAAAGGCTACCTATGGAGTGAAAGAAAATATTAACACGCTATGTATTTGATAAAGGGTTACTTTCCAAGTACCTAAAGAATCTCTACAACTCAATAGCAAATAAAAAAACAAACAAACAAACAAATAAATAAATGAATGAAATAACTGAATTTAAAAATGGGCAAAGGATCTGAATAATTTTTGTTTTTTTCTAAAGAACACATACAAGTAACCAAGTATATGAAAGAATCCTCAACATCAGTAATAATCAGGGAAATACAGATTAAAACCACAATAAGGTATCATCTCACACTTATCAGAATGGCTATCATAAAAACAAAGACCTTTTTGTAAATACATGGAAGGTTGGACCACTTGTACGCTGTTGGTGGGACTAAAAAATAGTGCAACCACTATGAAAACTGCATGGATATTTCTCAAAAAATTAAGAGCAGAACTGCCATATGACTAGTAATTCCACTTTGGGACATTTATGCCAAAGAATTAAAATCAGGATCTTGAAATATCTCTGCTCATATTTTCACTGCAGAATTATTCACAATAGCCAAAATGTAAAATAGCTTTATTTCTCACCAACAGATGAATGGACATACATAAAATGGAATATTATTCATCATTATAAAAAAAAGAAATTTTGCCATTTGTGAGAATGTGGATGAACCTTAAGAATATTATACTAAATAAAATAAACCAAACACAGAAAGACAAGCAATGAATACTTCCACTTATACGAGGTATTTAAAAATGTCAAACTCACAGAAGCAAAAAATTGAATGGTGTTTGCCAGAGACTAGTAGAACAGGGAAATGGAAAGTTGCTATTCAACATTTATAAAATTTTAGTTATGCAAAGTGAATAATTTCTAGAAACTCAACATATAACATTGTCCATATAGATGTCAATAATGTATTGTAAACTTAAAGTTCTTTTGAGAGTAGATCTCATATTAAATATACTTACTAAAATATAAATAAACAAACAAACATTTTCTAAATAATCTTGCCTACTATTTACCATAAGCGACCCACCAGATGAGAGCATACAATATTTGTCCTACAAAATTGTTTTCTTGGAGTCACAGATTCATGGAGGGTTAAAAGACTAATTTTGAGGTAAAAACAGTTGAAACATAGAAAGTCTAGAACACATTCTCAGGTCACACAGAGTTACTAGCAGCACATGCTTGAAATTTAAAACCCTGAAGCACTGAATTGTCTTTGCTACGTGGGTAATGTAAATGCAAACTTCAACCTAACAAATGGGACTACATCAAACTAAAGTCAAATAGAAATTTCTAAAAAACATTTTAGAAATATGAAAATTGTAAAAGTGTCTTTGTTTCAACTAACATTGCTAAGTTGAATCTATAAAAAATGAGATATTTTTAGACCTAGGTTTAAAGCATTTTCTCCTCATTTTATCTTGTCTCCCTGGGGAGCTAAAGAAGGTACTAAAGGCAACCTGATTAATTGAATGTCATTGTAATATTCTGTGCTAACTGAACCAACTGTATTTTTATGACTCCAATGGTTCCTTTTGTTTTACATAAGTACAACCTGTATTTGATCATGTTTTAAGCTTGATAGATTTAATGAATAATATTCTCAATTTATAGAATATGGATAATTCACTCCAGAGGTTATCAAATCACATTTTCTTAAAATAAAGACTCTATCCTTTAAGAAATCATATTGTCCTCCATGGTCTTGATCTATGGCAGCTGGATTCTGACATATAGCGAAGCATATGTTGCTCAAGGTGGATTTAAGGAATTTCATAATATGGGGGAGTTTAAAGGAAATAGGATAAAATTAAATTTGAACCTAAAACGTGGATAATGTTCCAAGATTCCAAAAGACAATATGTTGTTAATTAAATATGATCAATATGATAGCTTGAAATCTTAAAAGAAATAAACTCCCTCTGTAAATTCTTGATAACGCCATCTGTGAAAGAGCAATTATAATTAAATGGTAATGTTTAAGAATTATTTTTCTCTTGGGGATTTGTTACTGTTGTTGTTGTTCTTTACTGGTAAGATAAGACTACTTAAAAAAATCCTTGTACGATGCTGTCTCATCTCAGAAGCTAAGCAGGGTAGGGCCTGGTTAGTACTTGGATGGGAGACCACCTAGGAATACCAGGGTCTGTAGGCATTAAAAAAAATCCTTGTAAAAATATCTAACGTTACAGACTTTAGAAAATACTTACTGACAAACTCAAGGACAATTTGGTAGGAAACAAAAATATCTAAGGAGAGCCACTTTTATTTTCCCCATCATCTCCTTGCTTGGCTTTATATTTCTGAGCTCTGTGGGTTTATTAAAAATCTGCATAATTGAGTAAATGCATAAAAAAATCACTGAAGCATAGCTATAAATTTGTAAACCAGTTTTAGGTAGAGCGGTGGTTGACTTTGGTAAAGTCAGTATCAATAAAGTATTTAATGAACTTCAATTAGAGCAGATTATATAATTAGAATATGGAACACAAATGTGTCTGAGGTTGACAGAAGGAGTTGATAGAGAATGTAGAGGCAGGGGCAAAGTAAATTTCCAATTGGAAATATTTAATGAAAGTAAAAGCTCATCTCTGATATGTGGGCTATTTTTCATCTGCCCGTATAAGACCCAGGCTGTTTCCGAAAGATATATTGCTAATCCTTGTTTTCAATCCACTTAGTTTATAGATTTTCCTATTTACCTTTTGAGTTCACACTGTTTTTGAAAAGACTTTCTCTTTAATTGATCAGGGGTACTTGTAACTACATTTGTGTTTTTTAAGATCCTGGTAACTATACCCAATTTCCTATCATCTGCTAATTCAAAACACATCTGTAATTCAACTTGTCACAGAAAGAAAATAAACTTTCTTCCTTTTGGTATCTTAGAGCTGATTAAAAGCTTCTAACATCTATTTATGGTTTGGATATCTAAAACTAATGCTTCCAATAGAAACTATGCGTAACATAGCTAATTTGAATTTAACTTGCATATAGTTTGTTTTTATAACTAGCATTGAAAGGAATTTTAGCTACAGTATGCTCTCACATATGTCATCTTTAATTCCAAATGTCACCACTGGGGCAATATGAAATCCAGTGTTGCCCCAGGGGCAGGGGGAAAAGGAAGAGGATGTACAGTGGCTTTGTGTTTTGTCCCTCGATTCTTCTCCGCCAACGCAGCAAAGAATTACAGGTTGGCGAGATTTAGAAAATGTAAGATTTATTGAAAGTACATTTTAGAAGGAGACGGGCCATGGTAGGGAAGGCTGCAGCCCTATGGAATTTAGGAGATAAAGAAATAAGATAGTATGCCCTGAAAGGAGGAGTGGGTTTCCAGTCAGGAACGCTATAACCAGCAGAAATGGGAAGGTCTGTTTATATTTGGTCTGTGATGGGAGGGCCTAGATGATCCGTATGTGAGGTCACCTTGACTGGCAATTGGCTGCTGTATAACTTTTTTCCTACTGTGGATGTGCTTGCCCAGAATTCAGTCTGCTATAATTAGATTCATGAACTTCCAGGAATAGTCCTGATATTATAATGATGACATATTGAGGCTGAAATTATGGGCAGTATTTTCTGCACATGTGTTTGTGGCATTATACTCTAAAAAAACATTCTAAGGGAAGTATACATTAAAACACATATAATAAGTGTTACAAATACCAATCAAAGTATTTTTATAGTATTGTACTACTGGATTTTGCAAAATCTTTGGTCAACATTATGAAAATCTGCAACTGTTACATAGTAAAACATTATAAAAATCTCTAGGTTAGATTTTTAAACTAAAATATATTTTGTCATCCTGTATTACAGTGTGCTTTGACCCATTAAGTTATAGTGACAAGCTGAAACATGATATTTCACTGTCTGAACTTACATTTCTGTGATAACTAACAAGTTTAAACTATCTTTTAAAAATAGTTAATACTGTCTGTACTTTAGAAAATGACAAAAGCATGACTTTAAGGCATCTCACTTTCTAATTCTGTATTCTATGCCCTCTTTCCCACCCCTGCTTCAGTAACCTTATGCCTGCTCTATCTGGGCAATCCTAGACTCTATTTATTAATCAGAGAAAATGCCTTAATCCATTAGAAGTTAAAATTGTTTTTTTAAATGAATAAATTAGCACTCCAGATTTTGCATTTTTATAAATTAGCATGAAATCTTTCCTCAGTTTCTAATCACCACAGAATGTGCATGAATACATACACACATACAAATGCATTTTCAATTTACAAGACTGATATTTATCTAATATTTTCTATATGCTATTTACTCCTCTAAATATGTTTACATATGTTACATATATTTACTCAGGTATATACTATTAGTATCCCTTTTTACAAATGGAAAACTGGAGTATAAGGATGTAAAATAACTAGTCCAAAAACATTCATTTATTAAGTGATGGAACTAGGATCAAACCAAGGCAGTCTGGTTCAAAAATATAGAAATAGATCATAAGAATAAATTAAAAGAAAATAAGATACAATTGTATAAATTTACTAACATAGGTAGAGAAATAAGATCTGATGTATCGGTCTACTTTAGTAATTTATTTTTTTTCCCCATCAATCTCTCTACTAAGGACACATGTGCTAAAAACTTCTGAGTGCAGAAGTTATTGTTCAGCCCTAAGTTTTAGGTCTTTCTTGACAGTACTCAAACTGGAATTTACCAGAGTAAACCATAGAGTCAGAGAGATGCCAATATGAATAAAAAATATCTTCAGGCAGTACACATATTACTTCTCTGGTGCTGGGAGGAAGAGTGGAGAGAGGGAGGGCGAGAGAGAGAGAGAGA
>NW_006438872.1:226485-280997 GCF_000325575.1 Pteropus alecto
GGAGGGAGGGAGTGAGGAGGGAGGGAGGGAGGGAGTGAGGAGGGAGGGAGGGAGAGAGAGGAAGATTACAGCTGCAAATTTCCTGAATTCCCTTTCAAGGTTAAAAAAAAAATGAAATCAACAATTTAGCAGTGAAGGTAAAGACATGCAGATAAGTGTGGGGAAATATAAGAAAGTCAGGATGTATTTCTTACTCTCCTGCTCATACCATGGGTATTCTGTAAGCTTGTGTTTGACACAGTTTTGTATCCAACATGGAACAGATGCAGTAGGTTAGCTAGAGTTGAGATAAGGGTCTGGATTCATAGACTAACAGGCAGGCCTTACACTCCAACTTGCTGCAAAGAAAGCATCTAAGAAGTCTTTGGTCACTAAAATGACACCAACACGACCAAAAGGGTGGGTAAAATAACCTATACCTTAACCCATGGCAAGGTAGGAGCAGGTGGGCTCAGTTAATCCAAAGACAATACAGTGAGTACAAAGAAACAGCATCAAATATTTCTTTCCTAAACCTCTGAGAATATATTAACTTTCTCTTGTTCCCAGATGCCATCTTAGGAAGAAGCCATTACACTGTATGCCCATTGAGAGGAGGTAAGATACCCCCAAAAGACTGGGTTTTACATTTAAAAATCTGAGGTTTAATCTAGACAGAGTTTGCAAAAATATTTCAATTTGCTGAAAAAAAAAAAAAAGACTAAATGAGTACAAGATAATGAGTTAAGATAAGATGTTTGCTCTAGGAAAATTGATGATTGACAGAGCTTTTGTCTTCAATTACAGGAAACAAATTTTTATTAATTTCTACTCATCAAATTTTAGAACATTTAAATTTCAATCTAGCCCCTATATTAAATATGTACATATATACAATGGAATATTACTTAGCCATAAGAAAAGATGAAATACTATCATTGGCAACAACGTGGATGGATTGTGAGGTTATCATGCTAAGCAAAATAGGTCAGATAAAAAAAAGCTGAGAGGGATGTATTCAGAGGAGAATGAAATATAGAAGGAAAAAAATATTTTGCCTTTTTAACTTTCTTAGGGTGGAAAAGATTATAATTTTTATAGATTGAAAAAAGACAGAAATTAAATATATAGGTGATTGAGGATAAAATTCGCTGTTGAAAAAAGAAAGAAAAACAATTTTAAAAGAATGAACATTAAATGCTTATTTACGTGACAAGATGGAGAGTTGAAAGCTAAATGACAAACTCTTTTCTCTGCACAGATGATTTTAGTCAGCAGAATAAAAGAAATAGAAAAATGAATAAAATATAAACTAGCTCCATTAGGAGACTCATGGACACAGTTTAGTGGTTACCAGGGAGAAGAGGGGAGGAAGAAAGGTAGATAAAGGTAAAGGGGTTCAAATATATGGTGATGGAAGGAAATTTAATTTAACTTTGTGAACACACATTGCAATATTCATGTGCAGTATTATTGAATTGTATACTTGAAACCTATATAATTTTATGAACCAATGTTACCACAATAAATTTAATAAAAACTATGTAAAATTAAGCATTCAATATAAAAGCCATACATGACTGAAAACCGTGAAATATTTTTATACATAATCTAAAGTGTCTGATGTTTCTTGAAATAAAAATCCAGTATAGTTGAACTAAAAATCTCTCTTTTCCCCCTGATTAATATCCTTGTAGCAAGTATTTATTGCTCCAAAGACCCTTGAACTAAATTCAGTATTGGAGAAGAAGTATTTAGGGAAATAATCTTTAAATGATTCTTTGCTTTTTATTTAAAAAAATAATCATCTTAATTACTGAAGATCAAGATAGGCTTCTAACTTTTGGCCATTCACTCAATGAAATATTACTGTGTTGACATTGGCCAATATTATTTTGTGGTCAGAAATAGGATTTTTATCCATGACTATAAAGTGGCATATTAAGACTTTGTAAATCAGAGATTTTCTGCATATGTAATTAGACTTGAGAAATGAGGAAAAGAGAAAAGTCATAAATGACTATGGAGTTTGAGGCTTGAAAATTTGGGAAAATAAATGTGGAGTTAACAAAATTCAGAACAATGGTGAAGGAAGTTGTAGCTTGTTTGCAACAAACAGAAAAGTGTCATAATTTGTGTGAACAATAAAGAATGTTTCCCTCAAAGGAAGTATATATGCCGCCAGGGCTTATAAAGTAGTAATTTCTAGACTCTTTTGCCAACAACTCTCCATTGAGCTTCTATATTATCACACCTTTCCTCCCATCAGACCTGCATTCTGTAAGAGATGTATGATTATATCTACAGTTTTAGAATGAACTGACCTCTAGCTGTTGTTTAAGTGATACCTTCCATTTTTCTTTCCTTTGAACAGTGTCAAATTAAAGCTATCTGAGAGACGGTTAAAATTGCCAGATGTCACTGTACATTATGTTATGCTACCTCAGGAAGACATTGTTTCTCACAGATAATTACAATATTTTCTGTGAAATAAAAAAAAGTTGATTGAATGGGTTGTATTTACCCATATTTTTTTTCTAGATGTGAAAAGCAGAATAAACCTTTGGTTACATGATCTTTATTAATTTAATACTGGTGGATTACAGACGTCAGTATATCTGTGGGAGAAACCATACTGATTAAGAGATAATTGGGGATAGGGAAGGACCATATATGGTGCTTGCACTGTTGCTTTGTCTAACATTATCTCCATGCCTAATGCCATCAAAGTTAGTGTCTAGCTCAGACATGTCCTCATTTCCACACATGCACTTCTCCAGGAAAAGTAGAGGACTTTCAGTAAATTAAATATTTTTCCTTTCTCTGTCACCTTTTCTAAGAGAATTTTGAAGCTTTGTAGATAACTTACCACATTCCTTAAAATACTAGGCATAGGGTTATGACTGGGAATACAATAAGTATTTATTAAATTTAATTTGAAAAATGCAATTTGTGTGCTTCCACAGGAATAAAGTCAAATATGGAGATAGAGAAGAAAGTAATAGTAGAAGCAGAACAAAGATGAAGAGGAACAAAAATCTATTGAGTCTTCTGGGAAGAAGATTCTGAGGCAGAAGTAGAAGTACAAGGGGATTAGTGAAGGGGTATCAGCTGTAAATATAAAAGTAAGAGGAAGAAGAATTTGTCAGGGAAATCCTCCAGACAGTAATGCAAATCTAATTCCTGTGAAAAGAAATAAAAGAGGACACAAGACTGAAAAGATATTGTCTCAGATCATAACTAAGATCTACTAGAGTCTTGTCCAAACCAAGCACTAGTTACAGAGAAAAGATTTTATTTTAGAAAGATCACACATTGTTCAGAAATGTACATCCTTTTCCAATCAGCATGTCGTCAATGTAACATATATGTTACATTTTTATATCCTGCAGAACATCATATATATCCTGTTCTGCAGGATATAAAAATGTTCCAGATATCTTCAGACTATTTTATGACAGAGAGTGAGAAAGTTAACAAAGCCCTGGGATGAAGCTATAAACACATACTTTATCTGTTACATGTGATTGTGAATAGTTTGTGAATAGTTTCTTATTCACAATCACATGACTGGGATACTTATGCCAAACAATAGATTTATAGCATGTACCTGGGGCTGTATTAATCTGTTATAGCAAAGATAACACATATGGCATAGCAGCTGTGATTTGGAGTTACTATTTGGTTGAGTTCGTGGTTGTTTATAAATTATTCTGTAAGGATCAGACTGCTAAATGGAGACATGATAGTGACGACCACCCACACATTCCACAAGTTTTTGAGTGAGGCAACATTCTTGTTGATCTCTGTTTTATGCAGTATTATTTTATATTTATTATTTTGGCCAGAAATGAGTCTCATAGGCATTCATTTGGCCTTCTCTACTATGATAGCTTTATCTGACTGGCAAACAAACCAATGTGTGTATTACTCTAACTGCCAAGTTTGTCAAACTCAGTCATATACCCATGGACTGTGAAAATGACCATTGGGTGGGCTCACAGACACTTAAACCCAGGGGTCCACTGGAATGGAAATTTCAGCCAGATACACATTTATTATCTGGTTCCCAAATGTTTCAGCTTTAACAAGAAGCCATGTAAAATTTCAAGTCTCTGTGTCAATGTCAAAACAACCCCCTAATAGTTTTTGAAATATCAGGCTATTCCCCTTTCCTCAGTGTACAGTAACTAACCTCAGTAAATGGTTGTAAGTTCTTTTGTAACGATTCTGATAGAATTGCTATGGTATAGACTGGGCTTGGTGTCTTAGGGTCTTTCCTCCTGGGGATCTGGAAGTCACTTTAATCAACTTGTTCCAGGCTGAAAAAAGGAGTCTGTTTCTGAAACTGGTTAGGAATAAATGCATTTTATTGGGGTAATCATCTTCAACTTCTTGTTCATTTTGTCTTGCCCTCTTTGGAATATATATATGGAATATATATACTTGGAATATATAAAGCTCTAACGGATATAGCTTTATAGCTAAATATATATAATATATATATATAGCTAAATATATAATATAAATATATATATAGCTAAATACATATATTAAATATATATATATATTTAGCTATAAAGCTATATCCATTATGTCTAGAGATGCCATATTCTTTTAATCATCCCTTCAACTTTGCAGGTCTGCTAGTCATTACAGTAATTTTGTCCTCTTGGCTTTTCATAGTTAAGTTTCACAACCACATCTCCCTAACATGGGCTTGAGAAATAAAGAGATATCATCACAATGGATACTAATGATCCCAGCTTTGTGACTGCCACTCTTGCTCTCAGCCTTGGCCTGCAGAGAAGAGTCATCATTGAAGGGCTTAGTGGTTCCGGTGTTCCTCTCACCAGCATATTCCTGAAGGCTTCAGTAAATGGTGTGTCCTCTGAACACTCCAATGGAACATAATCCTTGCTGGGTTTTCTGTCCTCAAACCAGCTGACCTCCCTGAGTCTCTTTAGTTCTTCATTTACTACTTGATAGGGCAATTCAGACATTTTCACTTCACTAACTATGAGCTATCACCATCCCTAGTCTAGGGACTATTTTAGCAATGAGTTTGTCCTATCTTCTGGAAGCCTTGTCAGGTATTAAAACTTTATCCTGAGAGAGGACCTCAAAGTCAATAAACTCTTCTTTATCTAGACTTAATCTGGCCCAATTGATCAAGCACTCTAAAAATTCAGACCTATCAGTACTCCATGCCCGCAATGAAGGATATCCACAGTGGATTTACACTGTGATTTATTCCTAGTTCTTGGCATGGCAGCCAAGAGAAGAGGTAGGGGGCAGCTCCTGAGGGAGTCTGTTCCTTTCAATAAGAATAATTCTGCAGCGTTTTCCTATATAGCATAAATACTAGTTATTAATAGGAAAGTATGGGCAAATTTTTTTGAGTGCTGAGGTACCAGAGGTATCTGAGAAGTCAAAATCTTCTGGACAATCCACAGAGACACCCTTGTACAATGTGCCATAGTCCTTGGTTTTTCCAAGAAGGGCTTAGGCCTTTATAAAGACCGTAGTCATACATTCAATCATCATTTCAGCTTGGCTACTCTATCAAACCTGAGCTTGATTTTTGCTTTCTATCCTACACCTAGGAAGAAGAGGATCACTTTATGGGCTATTAAAAAGACCCTCTGGTCTTTACATTTAGGTTTTAATTGTTTGTTACCTACACTTTGTAGAGCATAAATGAAGCTGAGTAAAAACCAATCAATTTCATTGTACTTAGACACATTATTCCCTCAACTCTTCTTTTCAAAAGGTGGAATTAAA
Organism: Pteropus alecto; assembly: GCF_000325575.1. Lineage (NCBI taxonomy): Eukaryota > Metazoa > Chordata > Mammalia > Chiroptera > Pteropodidae > Pteropus > Pteropus alecto. The sequence goes on from NW_006438872.1 coordinate 232,249, forward strand.
TAGGTGAAGACAATTTTCTTCTTTGGTACTTTCTCCTAATTTATCATTGGTGAATGATTTAGAAATGTGTCACAACCTTAAGATTGCACACATCTAATATGTGTAGAGGGAAAAGCAGGAGAAAACAACATGAGTACAGAGACTCTGAAGCTCTGGTGCTAGATCTTGGCCAAACCCACAGAAAGACTTGGAGCAATGATTGCTCCTTTGGAGAGCATATCATCAAGCAGAAATAACCAGGCCCTAGTACTGCTGCTATGCTGAGCTATTGGTTAGTTGCTGCCTAGGAAGAGTGAGGCTTTGGCTCAAGAGATAAGTGCATCCTGAAGATGCTAAAAGCCAGAGGCTGTCAGCAAATGATACTCCTTATAGCTGAACTGTAAGTTCTTTCCTGAAAGTTTTTAATAATGTACTTCTATGATTGCAGCAACAATAAAAGGTGGAAAAGAAGTTTATAGGACAATTGAATAAAACATATAAGGAGAAAATTATTGAAGAGAAATTGGAAGAAGTAGCCATGGAAGTAATAAGAATAGTATTTAATCATATATTAGCTATTCCCTATGTACCTTCTATTTTATAATTTAATAAAATTATCATCTGAAGTATTATTTTTCAAATGCAGAAGCTGTAGTGTAGAAAAATTAAAAAATCAAGGTTTAAAAATTAAGAGGTGGTTGATCCAGGGTTCAAAATAAACAGTCTAACTACATATCCCATATTCTAATCATTATGCTATACTGCCGGTTCATATTTAATATTTGAAATCATTTTTACTTTTCCTCATGTAAATAGATATTATATATGATTATATATACATATGTAATAACATATGACATATATATCATATATATTGAATATAATAACATATGACATATATATCATATATATTGAATTATCAAACTACAGACATTAATATAAAATATGATTTTCAAATTGTAAAAAATACATTTTTCACAATAATAGTCATTTTTGGTTCATCTATTTTTATTGAAACTGTAATAACCTTATTAAAATTAATCATATTTATTCAGATAAATAGTATATATTTAACAGATTTAGCTTGAACTTTAGCAATAGTTTTCAATTCCTTTCAATTATTACTGCAATTGTCCAGGAATCCTCTAGATGTACTCTGATAATAGTGGTTCTACTGAAATATTTTATCTGCACTATAGCTTGCTATTAAAATCCTTCACAAATCCAAAACTAATTCCTCACAAATAATTACCAAATACTTTTAATTTACTTGTTGGGGATCATAGAATCATTATGGAATATAAAGACTATTTCTGAATACTTCCCAATGATGTTTAAATAGTAAAAATGTACTGCTTGGCAAAACTTTTAATATCTGTTCAAAATATTTTGAAATGAACCAAAAACACAAACATAGCAGCTTACATGTCATAAAAATGTATATAAACCTGAGCTATGTAAATACCATATCTAATTTGAAGTGTCACCTCGTCTCACCATCTGTGAGTTCTTTTATAGGAGGGCACCAAGAAAAGAGTGTTAACTTGGAATATATATATGCTCTTTTAAAGCAATAGAAATAATAGAGTTTAAAGAGAAGACATATAAAGTAGCTTTAAGCATAGAAAACAGGCTTTCATGAACTGGTCTTGGAGGATATCCCATAGCATATCCCATGGCAATATAGTTTTTCCTTTAAATATGAAACACATAAGTTTATAAAAACAGGCCTCCTAAAACAATTCTACATCAAGCTTATGTCTCTTTTGATGTTCCTTTTATAACTGAAGGTACACCTTAAAGGTCTTTTTAAAAGATAAGAAAAATATTAATTTCTATTTTGTCAACTAGTTGGCACAGTTGTTGTAGTCCATCTCTTCACAAGTTAACCTATCCTGTGGAACTTGGAGCTAAAATACTGCAACTGAGGTTTTTCCAATGACTGTTGCCTCTAAAGAGACAGATAGCTTCCTGATGATTAAATCTAATTGCTTCTTTAGTTAAGGAGTTGAAAAATATTCATAAAAATGATCATATATGGCTCTGGGGCCCTTCTATTGACCTTAGAAAAAGAAACAAGATAAATAGCCAGCTGTTACCTTGATGACAATATTAAGAATTTAACAACTATTATCTTAGATCCTGTTAAATTCAAGCAATTATATTAAACATATTGCCTCTCAGCATTTGAATTTAAATTTCCTGCTTAAATTGACAAGCAAAAATAGTAAAAAAGAAGAGAACTGGGACAAGTAGAATTAATAAAAGACACAAATTATTTTTCTAGTAGCATGAAACAATGTATATCAGAGAGGAACCATGGGAAAAAATGGAGAAAATGACCCAATGGAATTACAAAATTGTAATTTGGAGGGTCAGATGTTAAATGCAGTTTCTTTGGTAGTACATCAAATCAATTCTTGTTTCATATTTTATAGCGAATAATTTCCCATTTGTGATGCCTTTATTGGTATGTCAAAGCTACAGCATGGCAACTTACTACTAGTCTTAAATTTAAAAAAAAAAATAAGCAATAAGAGACACTGGGACAAAATTTTGTTATGTGAATACATTTGGATGAATATATTTGATTCGTATATATTTGTTTCTAGACCGGCGTTAGTAAATACATAATACATATTACTCTTTATTTTGTAGCAATGACCAATATTACCAATCATAATCTTTTTCCTCATTGAAATCAAAAGTGCTTTCGTTTTTAAAAAAGTAAATTTATTGAGATGAAATTGGTTGACACAATTATATAGGTTTCAAGTTTACAATTCAATAACACATCATCTGTATATTACATTGTGTGTTCACCACCCAAAGTCAAATCTCCTTCCATCATCCATCATTTGACCCCTTTACCCTTATCTAATCCTCCCCACTTTGCCCTCTGGTAACTAATAAACTGTTGTCTTTGTCTCTGAGTTTTTGCTTGTTTGCTTGTTGCTTTCGGTTTTATATCCCACATAAAAGTGAAATCACATGGTTCTTAACTTTTCTTGACTTATTTCACTTAGCACGATTATCTCAAGATCCATCTATGTTGTCACAAAGTACTTCCTTAATATTTTTCGATAGATAACTCTAGATAACCATTACCAGTAATCTGATGTCTGCATGTAGGTCAAAAACTACTTTTCATCCTTGAATATAGTGTTTGTTTTATTCAATTTTTAAAAATGAGTTCATATTAAATGACCTGACCAGATTAGATATATGCAATTAGAAAATAATTAAGTAACATATGTATTTGCTGAATAAAATATGTGTAATGTCTGGACCATGTGCGTTATTTCCACTTAGGCTATTCACATACATATTTGAACATAGAAAACAACATTCATTCCATTAAACTTCTGTGGGCTTCAATAAATTTCTGTCACATACTAGTTGTCCCTGATTTGAAAGAGAGTATATTCCTGGAGACTGATTCTTAGATAGATTGTCATAAGGCAAAATATTGGCATCAAGAGAAATCTGTCAAAGAGTAAATTGGGCAAGAAGTGTTCTGAGTGTAGAGCATAACAAGAAGTATTTAAGTTCAGGCATTCCGGTAACAATCATAAGATGATTTGAGAATTTTGTCCTTTTTTTCCTCCATTTTTCTTCCAGTAAAGCATATAGATAATATAAAATGCCACCACCACCCTCTTTTTCTCTCTGGAATTCCACTGAAAGTAAAATTCTCTTCAATAAAGGGAAATACCTGAAACCTAGAAAAGATTAATATTGAGATGAGATATATCTAATTTTGTGTTACTGTACACAAATTAAATATAACATATTAGAATCCTCCTTGAGATATAGGAAACATCATTTTATACTGTGAGAGATTCCCAATTAGGTAATGCTATCCCGCATTTGACAACTTCGATTAACTAACTTTCTGTTTCCTTTCAGTAACCATGACAAAGATAGAAGTGTAAAACATCCTTTAAACATGTTAAGCTTGTTAGTATCCAAATAAAACTTATGCAAAAGTTTCTTAGATAATATCAACAATAATGCAAGAAAAAAACTATATTGTCTCATATGATAAAATTTATTTTTTCTTTAAGGCTGAATACTATTTTATTGTATGCATATACCACATTTTCTTTATCTGTTCATCCATCAATTGACATTTTGGTGATTTCCTTATTTTGGCTATTATGAATAATGCTGCAATGAACATGGGGGTGCAGATATCTCTTTGAAATTATGTTTTTAATTTTTGTATATAAATTACATTTCAATAATGATGTTAGAAAACATATCTTTGTGCAAAAAAAAAAAAAGAAAAAAAAAGAAAATCAGTTTTAGGTTTGTCTATACTTGAATAGGGATCAGATATCTATTTCCAGACATGCATTATTACCGCTCAGATACAGGGTAATAATCTATAATACAACCTCTTCTTGTCAGTAGCCTGCTCAGTGGATATCATTCACTGAGCTGGAAAGCATGAATGCTTATACACAAAGGAACTACCTTTGCTTTTACCTTCTTAATAAACTATAATTCTTAACTAGTCATCATTCCTAAGACAGTTATTGAAATGTTTTAAATATCATGTCCTCTTTTTCTACATCTGCAGAATTTCTAATTGAAGGCTGTACACAGGGTACTATAGAGAAAGCAAAATTTTCCTTATATTTCCTAAGCTTATTTTTATTCATTTAAAAGGTAAGAATAAGGCTACTATATTACCTCCTGATCGGGTAACTTGTCTTGATTACCCATGAAGAACCTCATTTCAGTTCCCTTAACTATTACCAGGCTCAGATGTTCCTAAATGGTTCTTTTATGTCACACAAGGCAACTCTTTTTTTCCTAATGTCTCAGGTCCTGAAAAACTTGGTAAGTTTAGCTTTCGGCATTAAACATCAACTTGAAATCTCTTTATTTTAAGCATAATGGACTGCAGAAATTTATTTTAAAGTGTATGAATGAATTCTTTTTTATTTTGCTACAACTTTATCAGATTAACATTATTCTTCAAAATTTCTACCTCGTCTTTGTTTATTCTTACACTTTCACCCAGGAAACTAAAATTTAGTTGTCTTTCATCAATTTTTAACATAAATAATTTATTATTTGTATATTTTTAAAACGACGAGCCTTACTTCTGTCCTATACACTTTCATCCATGTCAACAATTTCTTTTCTTCTCCAGATTAATAAGCAATTAAGGGACAGAATTTAATTCTGTGCAATTTTCTTTATACGATAACTAAAAGAACATCATGCTTAATTAGATATAGAAATGACCTTCCTCATGACAATGATAGTGAGTGAGACATCAGTTTAAGTATGATAGATTTAATCATTGTTTATCTTAATAGATTTTAAGTATATGTGTGCATGTGCATATGTAGCTGAATCTATGAAATGGTATTACTGTATTAATAGTATCAGGAAAAAAAATCACTTCTAGTACCCAAATAATTTATCCTCATCTTAAGAAGTACCCTGTACACTATCACTGTTAGTATTTTAATGGTGTTATTTGATAGTTAACTGATGATTAAACTTAACTCTCTGGAACTCTGAACCATGGTGCAAATCTTTCTGTATTCATTCAATGCTTAGCACCTTAATTAGCATATAGTAGCACTCAAAAAAATTGTTGAATCAATGAAGTCAGTATCAGCTTTATTTAGTTTGAGATATAAACTTTCTTAACATACAATTTTCTTCACACATAATTTTATACTGCTTCCTTAATATAGTATGAATTGATTAATTATTTTAAAATATATATGTCAAATTCCTAATACTCCCAAAGCTCTGTGCTGGTCAAAAGAAAAGTTGCAAGTTAAATAACTAAAAGTTAAATCAAGGCATAAAGCAAAATTAGTGCATAGAAAAATAAACTATTAATCCCAAGAGTAATATTTATTTAACATTATTTATTATATATATACAAAATTTTAACCATTATGTATTCAGATTTCCAATTATTATTTGGAAATCACATTAGTATTCATTAAACCCAAGGCTATGGCTTTATATTTGTTTTCCTTCTTAAAATTCTATTATAGTATATGTTCCAGCTTCCCTATTTCCTGAGGTGTATACATATACTATACTGGAACATATACTAAAACAGAATTTATTAATATATATAAAATCTCCCAAAGTGTAAAAAGATAGAAAGTGAAAGCTAAATGACATCTTCTGTTCTTGGCCAGAAATTAGTTGGTAGTGGCAAACATGAGCTTCCCTGTATCAATATAGCAAAAGTGATAAGTTAATAAAGTCTTTTTCCCCAGTTTTATTGAAATATAATAGATAATTAGCTGCTCATATTTACGCTGTATAATTCAATGAGATTTTTTCAATTACAGTTGGCATACAATAATATATTAGTTTCAGTTGTACAGCATAGTGATTAGAGCTGAAGTGTTCACCCCACTAAATCTAGTACTCCTCTTCCCCATTACATATTTATTAAAACATTTTTGACTATTTTCCTTCAGATACACTTTATATCTCCATGAATATTTTGTAACTAACCATCTGTATTTCTTAATTCTTTCCTCTTTTTTCATCATCCCCTCAACCCACTTCTTGTCTAGTAGTCATAAAAATATTCTCTGTATCTATGAGTTTGTTTCCATTTTTGTTGTTGATGTTGTTTATTTTGTTCTTTAGATTCTGCATGTACATGAAATTACTTGGTATTTGTCTTTATCTGACATATTTCATTTAGCACAATACCCTCCAGGTACATCAAGGCAGTATCTTTTTCCATCTCTTTCTTTTTAGTTTGTGAGTGTCTTTTAATCTGAAGTGAGTCTCTTGTAGGCACCATACGTAGGGGTCTTGTTTTCATATCCATTCAGCCACCCTATCCTTTGGTTGGAGCACTTAATTCTTTTCCACTTGAAGTAGTTATTGATAGTAGTTATTGAAGTAGTTATTGATAGATATGTAGTTATTGCAATTTTTTACTCATGTTTTTGATACACGTTTTTTTCTTCTTAAAAAAGCCCCTCAAACATTTTCTGTAATAGTGGCTGGGTGTTGATGAAGTCCTTTAGCTTATTTTTGTCTGGGAAGCTCTATTTCTGTACTTTGACTCTAAATGATAGCTTTGCTGTGTAAAGTATTCTTGGTTGTAGATCCTGGGTTTCATCACTTTGAATATTTTGGGCCAACTTTCTGTCATGCATAGTTTGTTTTGAGAAATCAGCTGCCAGTCTTATGGATGCTTCCATGTAGGTAACTAACTGCTTTTCTTTTGCTGCATTCAATATTCTCTCTTTATATTTAACCTTTGACATTTTAATTATGATGTGTCTTGTTGTGGGCCTCTTTGGGTTCCTATTTCTTGGGACTCTCTGAGCTTCTTGGGGTTGTATGTCCATTTCCTTCACCAGGTAGGAGAGTTTTCCATCATTTTTTCTTCAGTTAGGGAAGTTTTCCATCATTATTTATTCAAATAGCTTTTCTACCTCTTGTTCTCCCTCTCTTACTTCAGGTATCCCTATTACACTGATGTTTTTACACTTAATTTTGTCCCAAAGACTCCTCAAATTATTATATTCTTGGCTTCCTTTTCTTGCCATTCTGATTGGGTGACCCTGGCTTCCCCATCCACTATATTGTTGATTTGATTGTCTTCTTCATCCACTCTGTTAATTCCCTTTAATATATTCTTCATCTCAGATAATGTAGTCTTAATTTTTGACTGGTTCTCTTTTATAATTTCCATTTCCATCTTTATGTTTTTTATCTCTTTGTTAAAGTTCTCACTGAGTTCATCTACTCTTCCCCTAGGTTCATTGAGCATCTTTACAACTAGTGTTTTGAACTCTGCATCTGTTAGATTGCTTGACCCCATTATTCCTGGATCTCTATTCTATTCTCTCATATGGTTCTTTGTCTTCCCATTTTGGCTGACTTTCTGTGTCTGTTTCTGTGTAGTAAGCAAAGTTCCTATGTCTCCTAGTCATATTACTGTGGCTTTGTGTAGTAGGTGTCCAGCGGCTCAGTCCTGAGAGGGCTTCAGCTGCAGGTCAAATTTAGCACCAGTTTGTGCCCCTTCGGGGCTGGCTACCTGTAAAGATTTAGCAAGCAATCCACAGATCCTGTGTTTATAGTTGCCTCAAGATGCTACACCAGAAACTGTGGTCAGCTGCCACCAGTGTGAGTCTAGGCGCTGGTCAACAAGGTCAGCTTGTCAACACCTGACTCACAGAGGATGCATTGTGATGTGGCTTGGGTGGGGCTGCAAGTTGAGGGAGGTGAAATTTCAGGAAATCCTCTAGGCAGAACCTCTGTTACCCAGTTTGATGATATCTCAGCTATGGTGGCACTGAGTCCACACACTGGGAGGAGTTAGGGTTCAACAGTATAACAATGGATACCACCAGCACTTTTGCCTGGGACAGAGCCTCAACTCCGGCCCTCTCTCTCTGACAACTCAGTGTCTTCCTGTAAGTCCTAGTGCCCCCTGAGCAACTATTTCTGTGTTTTCCCTCTGGTCCTTATTATTTTTTTGTTTTAAACTTCAGTTCTGAATCTTTGGCCTTTGGTTGCCATAATATATGTGTGTGTGTGTGTGTGTGTGTGTGTGTGTGTGTGTATTATTTTTTTTTTCTTTTGTGAGTGCCTTATCTCCATTATCTTTTGAGAATTTGGATCTTTGAATCCTCCCCTGTTCAGTCATTGTTGTCTCAATTTGTCCCTATGTATGCTGAACATTCATTATTGTCTTGCTATAGAAAATCTTTTTTATCATTTAAGCTTTTAATACTCTGTTATTAGCAAAGGTTGTACTCCTCTGCTTCTATTTCCCTGCTAGTCACCTTACTCCTAATTATGTATTTTTTTGTAGTTTTGTTTTAGGTGAGCTCACTCCATTAATATTTCCTGTAATGTAGGCCTCATAGGGGAGAATTCCCTCAATTTTTGTATGTCTGGAAAGATCTTTATTTCTCCTTCATATCTAACGGAGAGCTTAGCTGGATACATTATTCTTGGTTGGTAGTTCCTTCCATTTAATAGTTTAGTCTGATGATATTCTAATGGGTTTTCCTTTATAGATTACCATCTTCTTTTCCCTGGCTGCCCTTAGAATTCTATCTTTGTTGGATTTTTGATAATTTTAATACAATGTGTCTTGGTGAAGGCCTTTTGGGGTTGAGATAATTGGGTGTTCTGTTGACTTCTTGAATTCCAAACTCAAGCTCATTTCTTAGATTTGGAAAATTCTCATCAACTATTTGACTGAAAATGCTTTCTAATTCCTGTTTTTTTTTTCCCTCCCCTTTGAGAATGCCCATTATTCTTATGTTTCCTCTCCTTATGGTATCAGTTAGTTTTTGTATTTCTCTTTCATTATTTTTCATTCTTTGTTTTTTCTCTTCTTCCTTCTGATTTATTTCTAGATTTCTGTCTTCGATATCACCAATCCTTTCCTCCATTCCGTCAACTTTTTCTCATGCTTGCTATTTTCATTTTTTTATCTTTTTCAGTGTGTTTGTCATCTCCTGAAGTTCTATTCAGTTCTTTTTAAGGATTTCAATCTCCTTGCAAAAGAATTCTTTCTGCTCATCTAGTTGTTTTTTTTTTTTCAATTCCTGAAATTGTTGATATGAATTATTTTGAAACTCACTGAGGTTTTTGTTTTTTTTTTTTTTAAGTATAATTCTGAATTCTCTCTCTTTTAAGTTACATATTTCTATGTCTGTAAGCTTATTTTCTGGAGATTTTCCTCTTTCTGAGCTGCCTTGTCACCTTGGTTGTTCATGGTGTTTAATGGACTATTTCTCCACCTGGGCATTAATGGAAGTGTATTCTGCTTTTTTTTTTTTTTTTTTTTCTAGAAAGAAGGTTTATTATTTAAAGGTCTCTCTTTAGCCTGTTGCTAAGATGGCATTTTTCTTTTGGTTTCTAGTAGGTGAGATCTAAGCCTCTTGGATCCTTGTTTTATATAAAGTCTTCACAATGCCTTTTTTTTCTTATAAGTATTCAATCATGCCGGCTACCTTCAGTCTCAGTCCCAGTCAGTGTTAGCAACACTTTTGGAATCATTTGCTCAGATTCTCCTTGTGCTCCGGGGTGTTAGCTCTTGGACAATATGGGAGAAGGGACCCTCTGGGTTGGGAGATGGGGGCTGTGGCTTAGCCTCTTTTTTTTTACTGTGGCTGGTAATAATCAACTGTTGCTTCTCGGTCTTCCCCACTTCTCTACTTTCTGTCCTGATCCTTTAGCACTACTGCTGCATGAAGCTCACAGCTCTCTCAGGCAGGGCTGTTCAGGGAACCTGCCATACCTTCTCTCCTCCCCCTCCTCCTGCTGGATAGTCTGGATGAGAGAGGCAGCTTCTTTATTTCTCCCAGTCTACCGCCTGACTCCTGGGGTTCTGACCTGTGTTAGCTCTTATGCGCAGATCCCATCTCAGATGTGCTGGCATTCAGTTTTGGTATTACTTGTTGAGTTTTAGATGTTCGGCTTGTTATTTTTCCAAGGGGAGAAATCTGGGGACATCTCTCACTTCGCCATATTTCTGATGTCACTCCCCATTGGACAGGATGCTACAGAAAAGGAAGATCTTGCTGCAATCTAAGTAGGGAAAGCTTTAAGTTCTGATTAAACCTTTGCTGGTCTTGAAGAACTGCCACTATGCAATGAAAGACCTGCTTGCTAGTCTTGGACATCTGCTGCCATTCAAGGAAAGACCTGCTGCCCAGAGGCATTTTGTCAAGTCAGCAAACTCTCTCAATACTTTCATTCCCTATTGACTTGAGAATTTACCCTGTGGAATGTTAACACACCCATAAACAGTTACAAATGTTCCTCTTGACTGTACACACCACACCCACAAACCCAACATACATACTTTTGGGCTGTATTTGCTTGCAGGTTGAGTTTGCAAACTATTGGCTTTAGAAAAAAGTCTCGAGACAGAAAAAAAAAAAGCAGGAAGACAGTATTGACACTTGTTAAACCCCTTAGCATGCTTTGCATGGGAAACATTAACCAAAGCTGCCTAAGAAGTAAACTTAGTGGATGTGTCTGCTTCAGTTCTTATTCTATTCCTTCAGTGAAGTGCCTCACAAAGATGTAAAAGGACCTCATTTTTGTCTCAAATTGTCACCTTCATTTGCAAAGATTTCAGGTTACTCAGTAAAAATTTCTTAAGTTCTACTGAGTTCTGAGACTTACAGAATGTTCAATTGAAAGCATAGAGTAAGTTAAACTGAAAATAATAAACAACGAACGATAAACATGATAAAACATTTGCCTCTTTTCAGAAGGCAAATACCTAATTGAAAGACATAACTCTTTGGTGTTTGCTTTATCTTCCATGTAGAGAAGTTGTTTTTAAGGTAGTAGATATATTACAGATTATACAAAAAACAAAAAATAATCAAAGGGGTGACATCCTTTCCAATCACAAAATAGGAGGTTAAAAAGCAAAAAGAAGACACTGAAAGTTTAATAGAAGGTACACAAAAAGTTCACATGTTGCTATCACTTCTTTACGTGCTAATTGTACACAGCTTGTTGTATGAAGTGATAGTATTATTAGGAGGTATACTCTACAGTAAATATCATTTTATTGCTTCTTGTGGGCAAATATTAATTCAGTAAGTCTCCTATGAGGTTGAGCAATTTTGTAGGCATAACTGAGTTATGTCCATACTTTGAAAATTACCTTTCATTCCTGTTGAAGAGTTTCCTCAAAATATATTTAGCCTTAGTGTTTCCTCCTTATGTCATGTGAATAATACTCTCTACAGAGACTACTTATTTTTGACATAAATGTTTAATTTGTAACATATCTCTGAAGAAAGCTACTCATATTTCTCTTTAATTTCCTTCAGAACAATTAGAATCTGAGACATGTTCTGTCATTATCACAGGCTGTATGGGCAAAGTGGGATTAGAAGAAACAGTAAAACAACAAGAAGTTCATCACATCTTCCTTAGAAATTTTTGTTCCAACACACTGTATGAAGCAATGGTAGAGGTAATTGTGACACTTTGTTATTATAATTTCAAAAAGTTTAGGGTAAAAGAGTAATTACATCCAAGTCTAAATTCCCATGGTAAATCTCCAGGACAGCTCGCTCTCTCTCTCTCTCTCTCTCTCTCTCTCTCTCTCTCTCTCTCTCTCTCTCTCTTTCTCTTTTTTAACGCACCAACATGTCTCCCTTCTTACACAAATAATTTCTTTAATTCTTCTTCTACAAATTCTTACCATGCAGAAGTAAGAATGAGATTGCTTCCTAAACTTCAAATTTAATTTACTAGAAATAAAACTTTCACAATTCTGTTTACTTCATATGTTATCAAATGAATATGTTAGTATATTCAAACAAATTCATTCTTGATAGTCATTCCATGCCTACTCAGCTGAACAAATAAATACAGAATGATAAAGTGGGGTTCATATCATGAATTTAAGGTTAACATTTAAATGTTAATCAATTTAGTTCATATTGAAAAAATAAGAAAAATAGTATATATTCTCCAAACATTCAAAAAAAAATTAATGCATTATCCATTCCTAATAAATCAAATATATATCAGAACACTAAGAATATAAGATAGTGTAATCAACCTGATTTCTTTCTTTCTTTCTTTCTTTCTTTCTTTCTTTCTTTCTTTCTTTCTTTCTTTCTTTCTTTCTTTCTTTCTTTCTTTCTTTCTTTCTTTCTACCTGATTACACTATCTTATATTCCTAGTGTTCTGATATATATTTGATTTATTAGGAATGGATATATATACATACACATTCATCATGTATATAAACATTATATATAAACATTTTATTAATTTGCGAAAGACTAAAGACTAAATATTTTTCCTTAGAGGTAGATACAAAAAAAAGATAGACAATTTCATCATATCCATTGAACATTGTACTGGAAATCTTAGCCAAAGCAATAAAGCAACAAATAGACATAAATCTATGCAGATTGAAAAGGAAGAAATAAAACTTTCTTATGTGTGCATGGCAGTGTACATCAAAAAATTCTAGAGTACCTACGAAATAGGTTTTGGAACTAGTAAATGAGTCTAGCAATGTGACAGAATACAAGGCCAATATACAATACATGTCTTAGATAAATGCCGATATGATAATGAAAAATTAAACATTGAAATATAGTAGGTATATTCTCAAGAAAAATGAATACATATCTCCATCAAAAGACATGTACAAGAATGCTCATAAAAGTCTATATTTAGAAGCACCACCCTCAGTATAAAATATAAATATTTTATAGTACATTCTTACAGTTGAATACTATACAGCAATAAAATAAACTACTGGTACATAAAACTAGATTTACTTTCAAAGATAATATGTTGAGTGAAAAAGTCAGACACAAGAGAATCTACAGAATGTTTCCCTTTATGTGACATTCAAGAACAAGCAAAACTAATTTATTATGATTGAGATCAGAAGAATGAATCTCACATTGTAAGAAGGGTTATTGATTGAAAAGGATATAAAACAAAACTTCAAAAGTACTAGAAATATTTTATATCATTATCTAGATGGTGGTATCATAAGCAAAATATCATCAAGTTGTACAGATGAGTTTATTCTATTCCTGACTTTGTGTATTTTTCTCTTAATAAATAGAAAAAAAATAAACTAAGTCTCTATCCCATTTTGAAACTCTTTTCCATGAGTTGCCCTCTCTAGAGACAACTACTTATAATTTTCTTGTATACATTTCCAGAGATAGCTAAGCTTTTGGAAGTACGTATGCATGCCTATGTATACATTAAGAATGTTTTTCACAATATTATCATGTATAATACCAATGAGAATTCAGAATCTAACATACAATGAACCCTCCATATCCATCCATGGATTCAACTTTTTCTATCTACATTTGATTAAATGGAAGGATGCGGAACTCTAAGATATGTAAGGCTGATTAAGGGACATGAGCATCAGTAGATTTTGGTGTCTGTGGAGGTCCTAGAACAAATTCCCCACCCATACCGGATACCAAGAGAAGACAGTAGTCAATATAGAAATCTACATTATTTTCCTTTATTAATTATGTATGCTCCTTCTATTCAAAATAGTACTGTAAGTAATATTCCACTGTATAAATGTACCACATATTTTTATTAAATCATCTATTGATGGGCACTTAGGTTGCTTTTATATCTTAGCTATTGTAAATAATGCTGCGATAAATGTAGGGGTGCATTCATATTTTCCAATTAGTGTTTTGAATATCTTTGGATAAATACTTAGATGTAGAATTGCTGAGTCATAAGGTAGTTCTATTTTTAATTTTGTAGAAACTCCATATTGCTTTCCATAGTGGCTGAACCAATTTGCAATCTCATCAACAGTGCATGAAGTTTCTCTTTCCTCCACATCCTGACCAACACTTGTTTGTTCATTTATTGATGATAGCCATTCTGGCAGGTGTGAGAGGATATCTCATTGTGGTTTTAATATGCATTTCTCTGATGATTAGTGGCACTGAGCATCTCTCTTCATGGGTATATATCCGAAGACATTCAAAACACTAATTCGAAAATATATATGCTCCTTGATGTTTACTGTAGTGTTATTTACAATAGCCAAGATATGGAAGCAACCTAAGTGCCCATTAATAAACAATTAGATAAAGAGGTGGTACATGTATACAATGGCATATTATTTGGCCTTAAAAAAGAATAAAATCTTACTATTTGTAACAATGTGGGAGGACCTAGAGAGTATTATATTAAGTGAAATAAGTCAGACAGAGAAAGACAAACACCATATGATCTCACTTATACCTGGAATCTAAAGAACAAAATAAATGAACATACAAAACAGAAACATACTGATAAATACAGATAACAAAATGATGGTTACCAAATGGAAGGAGGGTTAAGGGGCAGGGTACAAATGAAGGGATTAAGAAATACAAATTGGAATTCACAAAATACAGAGATGTAAAGTACAGTATATAAAATATAGTCAATATCTGTATAGTGCCAGCTGGGTTTCAAGACTAATTGGAGGATTACTTTTTAAATTATATAAATGCATAAACACTATGCTGTACATTTGAAACTAATATGAAATAATATTGAATTTCAACTATAATAGAAAAACAAAAAAATAAAGATTAAGATCATAATGACTTCTTGGTTTATTGACTATTTTACTATTATAAAATTCCCCTATTTATTGTTATTCCTTTTTTTGAAGTCTTCTTTTTCTGATGTTTATATCATCACTACAGCTTTCTTATGCTTAGTATTTGCCTTGTATATTTTTTAATCTTTTTTTATTTTAAATAATCTGTGTCTTTGCATTTTAAATGAGTTTCCTGTAAACAAAATATAGTTGTCTTTAAAAAAAAAAAGTCAGTTCTGACATTTTATTGTTGTATTAATACTACATATATTTAATGTGTTTACAAATATGGTCAGGTTTTAGTTCACCTTTTTAAAATGTGTTTTCTATTCATTCCATATGTTCTTTGTTCATTTTCCCTATATTTTTTTGCTTTCTTTGACTTAATTATTTTAATTTCTTTTTACTTTATTTGCCTTCTGTTTGTTTTATTTTAGTTGTCACTCCTGCATTTATAATATGCTTCTTTAAATTATTGTCAAACTTCAAGTAATATTTTATGACTTTATGTATAAATTCTGATTCAATAGTTTACTTCCATTTACCTCTTCTGAAAATTATATTTTCATACAATTTATTTATATATATGGTATATTGTATATTGTATATGGTAAATTATATTGTACATTTATCCATATATTTGCAACTTTCATCATTCTTTTGTATAGAGCCAAGTTTCCATCTGGTGTCATTTCCTTTCTGCCTGAAAAACTTTCTTTAATAGTTCTCATAGCACAAATCTATGTTAATGACTATATTCCAGCTTTGATTTAGCTTCATTTGTGAGGTGTAGCATTTGCAGGATCTCTAATGAGAGACCTCATGTGTTCAGGAAAATTTCTCCATGATGCACACTGACAGCTTAAACTTTCCTCAGCCCTGTGTGAGTTTGGGAATTGTTTATCGTACAGTTCTGTGGTAATCATTCTTCCCCAAGAAGTTTTTTTTTTCTTCTTTGTTTTAGCTTGTGGGATTTCACCCTACACATGTATAGATTGTCATATAGCAAAGACACCTATGCAGCTTTCTAAAGCTCTTTCTCCATATAATCTCTTTTTAGGGGACTCTGCCCTTTAAATTCTAGCCACCTTTGCCTCTCCAAACTCCATTGTCATTTTGCTTAGCTAATTAAAATTGTAGGACATTTCTTCTTGTTATATCTCCTTCTTGATCTGCAGTCCAAAAATTACTCCCAGCACCATTTTTGATGAGACCATCTATTTCCTTTCTAAATTGCTGTGGCATTTCTGTATATAAAGTGACTAAATAATGTGGTACTAATCTAGGACCCTATCCAGTTTTGGTCTATTTGTCTGTAACCTGTAAGTTATTCTTAATTACTATAGCTTTATATTAAGTCAATATAATATAGTGCAATATTCTAAATGTTTTCTTCTTTAGGTATATCAGAACTATTCTAAGTACTTTGCATTTCCATATAAATTTTAGATTAAGTTTGTTATATTCTTCAAAAAATTCTGTCTGGGAACTTGTCTACTGTTTTTTTTTTTTTTTTATTTTTAACTTTCCATCTTTTAAGCTTATCAGAGTATAATTTAGAGACAGTGAAATGTGCAGACCATAAATATAAAGTTTATTCAATTTTGATAAATAAATACATGTGTGTTACCCATGCTCTTGTCAAGGAATAGAGCTTTAGTCAACATGGCACAGAAGGTAGATGCTGTGCTTGCCTCCTCTCACAAGCACAGCAAGATTATAATGAAACTACAGAACAACCATTTCTAGGAGTCATCTGAGGTCTGGCTAAAAAGAAGTCCTACAACTGGAAAAATACATAAGAGGTCACCTTCAGACTTGTAAGAGGGGTGGAGATCCAAAATGGGCCAGTTCCATAACTGTATGGTAGTCAAGAATCGGGAGAGTTATCTTGGCTGCAGAGGTACCCCCGGAAAATGAGGGGTCCTGGCTCCACACTAGGCTCTCCATCTCAGGGTTCCAATGCCAGGAAAAAAAGTCTCACAACCTCTGGCTGTGAAAACCAGCAGAGACTGTGACTGAGTGAGATGGAGCCCTGCAGGAGTGGCAGACGTTCCTTTTAAAGGGCCCATGCCTGAACTTACTCAGAACTTACTCGTTTGCTATGAGCTCTGTTGCTGGAGCAGGCGCTCAAAGAGGGTCAGGGGCACATGGGGAGGAACTGAGTTGTTGGACTTCATGGCAAGGGCTTGAGGGGCAGCTTTCTCCCAGAGAGAAGTGCTGATGGTATCTACTGTTCCTTTGTTGAACCTTCCCTCCCTCCCAGCATGCAGACAAAGGAAGACACCATATCTGAGTCTTCATTACCTGGCAAACACAGTCACCCTATCCAGTTGATTCCCTAAGACCCAGTCCCTCCTAACTTGCAAGCTCAACTAAGCTGCCTCCAGTGGTTTATTCCATACAAATGGCCTCTCTTGGCTCGTGTTGCAGACTTTCCTGAAACCTCTCAAAGGCTCACAAAACCTAATAAAAAGCAGCATCAGGCCTAGGTGTGCCCTGTACATCTTGCTGAGCAGCCTCAAGCCCTGTACGAGTGGAAGCCGGCCTCAATTTCTGGCTTGGCTTCTTGAGGCA
Source organism: Pteropus alecto (assembly GCF_000325575.1). Taxonomy (NCBI): domain Eukaryota; kingdom Metazoa; phylum Chordata; class Mammalia; order Chiroptera; family Pteropodidae; genus Pteropus; species Pteropus alecto. The sequence continues at coordinate 249,915 of NW_006438872.1, forward strand.
CCTATAAGCTCAGCCTGAGTGGCAGCTTTCTCCATATTGTGTGTTGACTCATAGCAGGTGGCCCCAAAAGTGCAAAGGCTGTGGCTGAACTTGGCCTGCAGCTGGGTCCCTCCTAGGAGGACCTTGAGCCAGCATACCCAGTGGCCTGCTTCAACTAGCTCCAGAGTTGAAGCACCCAATGTCTCCATCTGAGGACACACCCAAAGGGCAGACTGGACAGGCACCAGAGCCCTGCTAAAGTGAATCCTGCTCCATAGGGTCAAGCCCTCACGAGCCAGTCCTTATAACCAATCAGCCCAAGGGTTAATCCCTCCCATTGACCTGTAGCAGCAACCAATGGTCAACTACAATAGGAGAGCATCCACAACCCACACAAAGGACACACTTTCAGCAACTGGCTCAGGATGTGAGGAAGACTGTACCACTGGGACTCACAGAACACCTACTATGTAAAGCCACTATACTAAGATTGGGAAGACTTAGAAGCCCTACCTAACACATAGAAACAAACAGAGGGAAGACGCAGAAATGGAGCAACAAAGAAACATGCCCCACATGAAAGAACAGAACAAAACTCCAGAAAATGAACTAAACAAAATGGAGACAAGCAATTTACCAGACACAGAGTTCAAAACACTGGTCATAAAGATGCTCAATGAACTTAGGGGAAGAATAGATGAACTTAACAATGGGATAGAAAACAAGAAAAAAAAAGTGGAGATGGAAAACATAATAGGGTACCAGTCAGAAATGAAGTGTACAGTATTGGAAATGAAGGGTGCATTAGAGGGAATCAATAGATTGGATGAAGCAAAGGATAGAATCAGCAATCCAGAGGATGGGGTAGCTGAAGACACCCAATCAAAATAGCAATAGGAAGCAATAATCAAAAAAAAAAAATAAGAATAATGTAAAAGGACTCAAGGACAACATCAAGTGTAACAATATTTGCATCATAAGGGTACCAGAAAAAGAGACAGAACAAGAACTGAAAACTTATTTCAAGAAATAATGATGGAAAACTTCTCTAACCTGGTGAAGAAAATAGACATACAACCCAAGGAAGCTCAGAGAATCCCAAACAATATGAACACAAAGTGGCCCACACCAAGACACATCATAATTAAAATGACAATGGTTAAAGACAAAGAGAGAATCTTAAAAGCAACAGGAGAATAGCAATTAGTTACCTACAAGAGAGCTTCCATAAGACTGTCAGCTTATTTCTCAACAGAAACTTTGCAGGCCACAAGGGCTTAGCATAAAATATTCAAAGCAATGAAAAGCAAGGACCTAGAACCAAGATTATTCTACCTAACAAAGCTATCATTTAGAATCGAAGGACAGATAAAGATCTTCTCAGACCAGAAAAAGTTAAAGGAGTTCATCAACACCAAGCCAGTATTACTGAAAATGTTAGAGGGACTTCTTTAAGAAGAAGAAAAAATAAATGTGTCATACATATGAATAAAAAATGGTGGTAACTACATATCTATCAAGTACTGCAAATGAAAAAGAATGAAATGTTCTAATTAAAAGGTAGGGAGGCTGAATCCATGAGATAACAAGACTCTTACATATTCTGCCTACAAGAGACTCACTTCAGATTAAAAGATACATGGAGACTGAAAGTAAAGGGATGGGAAAAGATATCTCATGATGGACCTAGAGGATATTCTGCTGAGTGAAGTAAGTCAGACAGAGGACGACAAATGCCATATGATTTCATGTACATGTGGAATCTAAAGAATAAAATAAACAAATAAATGAGAAACAAATTCATAGATACAGAGAACATTTTAAGGGTTACTAGATTGGAGGGGGTTGGAGAAATTGGGGGAAGGTATTGAGTTCAAATAGGAATGTAAAAAATAACCATGGAGGTATAAATTATGTATGGTGTTAGATGTGTACTAGATGTGTTAGGGTTATCACTTTGTGAGTTTTATAGATTTTTAATCACTGTATTATACACCTGAAACTAGTAAAATAATGTATGACAACTATCACAGAAAAATTAAAATATTGTTAAATTGGTAGAAAAAATAGAAATAGAGAATTTCCTTACTCTCAGAAAATTCCTATGAATCTCTTCCCAGAGAATTCCTCTCCAAAGCTACCACATAGTTGATTTCTATTACTACAGAGTATGTATATTCTAGAACTTAAAAAAAAATGAAATAATACAGTATATCTGCTTTGTTTCTACCTCCCTTTAGTTCATCAGAAAGTTTCTGAAACTCATCCGTGTTGTCGCCTACACTTTTGTTGCTAAGTAGCATTTTATTGTGTATCTAAACCACCGTTTATTCTTTCATTCTTCTCTGGATGGACACCTGAGTAATTTTTACTTGGCAATATTATGAAGAAAACTGTTCATACATTTTTGTACAAGGTGTTGTAGCCCGGTTTTAATTTTCCTCAGATAAATCCTAATGTGAGAATACTGAGTCATAACTTCTAAAGAAATTGTAACTTATTTTTTCCAAAAAAAATTGTACCACTGTACATGAGAGTATTTTGTTGCTTCACATTCTCCTCAATGCTTGGTGTAATAAATAAATAATATATTTTATTATTATTTTAGGCATTCCAACAGGTATTTTAGTTTCAATTGGCATTTCCTTGATAACTAATTGTATTGAATAGTTTTCATTTATTTATTGGACATTTCTATATCTCTTTTTATAAAGTGTCTATTTAGATCTATTGTCATTGGACAGAAGGCAGGGGGAAAATATGGTGTTTGTATTTTTATCATGGATCACAGGTATTCTCTATATAATCTTGAGGCTAGTGATCTTTTAAATTTCACTAATTAAATATAATTATTTATAAAGTCTTCTCTTTGACTTATTCCCACATTTCCTTTATCCTTTGTTCTATTATTTCTGTTCTTTTTAATCTTGTGACTTAATGGGGATATTTTCTTTTGACTCTACTTTAAGTTCACTAATGCTATCTTCTGTTATGTATGGTATATAGCAGGGATTCCCAACATTTTGGAACCGGGGAGTGGTACTCCTATGAGAATTGAATGGCTGGTGATCTGAGGTGAAGCTGAGGTGGTGATTCTAGTGCTAGGGAGTGGCTGCAAATACAGATGAAGCTTCACTCGCTCACCTGCTGCTCACATCCTGATGTGAAGCTTGATTCCTAATAAGCTATGGACTAATATCACTCCACAGCCTAGGGGTTGAAGACCTCTAGTAAACAAAATTTGTAATTTCAAGTGATGCATTTTTGAAGACTAGAATTTATATTTGGTTCGTTTTTATAAATTTTAGTATTCTATTAATATTTTCTGTCTCTTCATTAATTTTGCCTATCTTAGCTTCTACTTTCTTTAAAATATTTATAATAGTTACTTTAAAGTTCTCTTTGCTAACTTCAACATCTAAGTCATTTATCAGCCTGCTTCTATTGTTTGTCTTTTTTCTTAATTTTTGTTTATTTTTATTCTGCCTCTTTACATGTTTTATAATTACTTTTTAGATGTCAGACACTTGTATAAAAAGGCTATGGAGACTAAAGTTAATGACATTTTCCTTCAGTCAGTGAGGAATGGATCATTTTATTTTAAACAAGAACTGAGCTGAGTTGGAGCTGGTTTTCAGCTTGAGCCAGACCAGGCTATCTCTGGTTTCAACTGTCCTGAAACTAAGACTTTTGAGTCTATTGTATGTCCCTCCATCTAGTACATTATAGTTTCGTTTGCATTATACTAGAAGAAAATATTTCATTCAGCCTTTGAAGGCTGGGACCTCTGCTGTTCACATTTCCTCATTACTCAGAAAATGCCCTGGGCGGGGGGGAATCCAATTGTCTTTGTGGAAACACTATTTTTTCCCCAGCTTTACTGAAGTATAATGGACAATTAGTTGTTCATATTTGTACTGTACAATTCAATCAGTTTTTTTTCAATTATAGTTTCAGCTGTACAACATAGTGATTAGAGTTCTATATAACTCATGAAGTGGTAACCCCACTAAATCTAGTACCCTTCTTCTCCATTACATATTTTTACAACATTGTTGATTATTTTTCTTGTGCTATAGTTTATATCTCCATGACTATTTTATATTAAGCCATTTGTACTTCTAATCACTTTGTCCATTTAACCACACCCACAAACCAACCTCCCATCTAGTAGCCCTCAAAATATTCTCTATATCTATGAGTTTGTTTTCACTTTAATTGTTATTTATTTTGTTATTTAGATTCCACATGTACGTCAAATCATGTGTTATTGGTCTTTCTCTATCTGACTTGCATCATTCAGCGCAGTACACTCTAGGTCCATCAAGGTGATATCTTTATCTCTTTCCTTTTAATCTCTGTATGTCTCTTAATATGAAGTGAATCTTTTGTAGGCAGCATACGTAGGGGTCTTATTTTCTTTCCATTCAGCCACACTATCTTTTGATTGGAACACTTAATTATTTTCCATTTAAGATACTTGTTGAACCTTTGGTGAGTGATATCAGAAACATGGTGGATTGAGAGACACCCCCAGATTTCTCCCCTTGAAATGAAAATAAGCTGAACATCTAAAAGTCAACAAAAATTACACATCCTGTACACCAGCTCATTTGAGTGTGGGGTCTACGCATAAGAGGTACCACAGGTCAGAACTCCAGGACTTAGCCGGTAGACTAGTAGAAACCAAAAAGATACCTCTTGCAGCCAGAGCTCCTGTCAGGATAAGGATACCCTGAACAATTCTGCCTAAGAGAGCTGTGAGCTCCACGCAGTGGTAGTGCCTAGGGATCAAGGCAGAAAGAAGAGAAGTGGGGATTGCAGTAAAGTGAGGATGGCAGAGAAGCAACAGTTGATTATTATCAGTCATGGATGTAAACCATGAGGCTGAGCCGAAGCCCCCATTCCCCAAAACCAGAGGGCCCCTTCTCCAATACCTTCCAAGACCGAACAACGCAGAGCCCCAAGGGCATCTGAGCAAATTATACCAAAAGTGTTGCTAACATTGACAGGGACTGAGACTGAGGCGTGCGAGAGTGATTGAATATCTGTAAGGAAACAAAAGGCATTATTAAGACGTTCTATAAAGCAGAGATACAATAGGCTTAGATACCACCTACTTGAAACCAAAAGAAAAACACATTCTTTGTATCAGGCTAAAGAGAGACTTTTGTACAATAAATCATCATTCTGGAAAAAAGCAGAATACATTTCCACTAATGCCCAGGAAGAGAAATAGTTCATTAAACACCATGAACAACCAAGGTGATAAGGCAGCTCAGAAAGAAAGAGGAAAATCTCCAGAAAATAAGCTTACAGACATAGAAATATGTGACTTCAATGACAGAGAATTCAGGAAGGTACTTCTGAAAAAACTCAATTAGATAAAAAATAAGTCATATGAACAATTTCAGGAATCAAAAAAACATTTAGATTAGTGGAATGAGTTCATTAGCAAAGAGATTGAAACCCTGAAAAAGAAGCAAATAGAACTACTTCTGGAGATGAATAACACACTGAAAGATGAAAAATGAAATAGCAAGCTTGGGAAATAGAGCAGACCAAATGGAGGAAAGGATCAGTGATACTGAAGACAGAAATCTAGAAATAAATCAGAAGGAAGAAGAGAGAAACTAAGGAAGGAAAAAATAATGAAAGAGAAATACTAGAACTAGCTGATACCATAAGAAGAGGAGACATAAGAATAATGGACATTCTCAAAGGGGAGGAAAAGGAACAAGGATTAGAAAGCAATTTCAGATAAATTGTTGGAATTTCGGAAATCTATAAAATGAGTTTGAGCTTGGAATTCAGGAAATCAACAGAACACCCAATTAACTTGACCCAAAAAGGCCTTCTCCAAGACACATTGTATTAAAACTGCCAAAAATCAATGAAAAAGAAAAAAATTATCAGAGCAGTCAAGGAAAAGAAAACAGTAACCTATAAAGAAAAATCCACTAGATTACCATCAGACTTCTCAGCACAAACCTTATAAGCCAGAAAGGAGTGGAATCAAATATTCAAACTATTAAATGAAAGGAACTACAGCCAAGAATAATATGCCCAGCAAAGCTCTCCTTTAGGTATGAAGGAAAAATAAAGACCTTTCCAGACATACAAAAATTGAAGGAATTCTCCACTATAAAGCCTGCATTACAGGAAATATTGAAAAGGGTCAGCTCACCTAAAACAAAATGACAAAAAAAAACAAAAAAAACAAACAAAACAAAACAAAACAAAAAAACAAAAACATAACTAGGAGTAAGGCTACTAGCAGGCAGATCGAAGCAGAGGATTGCAACCCTTACTAAGAATAAGGCATTATAAGCTTAAATAATAGAAAAAGAATTGTTATAGCAGGATAATAATGAACATTCAGCATACATAGGGACAACAATAACAGAAAAAGAGAGGATTCAAAGATACAAATTCACAAAGGAAAATGGAGATAAGACACACAAAAAAGAAAATGGACTACTATGATACATATATATATTATATCATATATAAAACCATCCTCTACATAATCATAATGAAAATCACATGCCAAAGATTCAGAACTGAAGTATGTAACATAAAACAAGAAGGAACAGAGCTAAAACAAATAAACAAACAAAAACAACCAAAATTAAACAAAAACAAAAACAAAAAACAGAATCACAATGACAAGGAAGCAACAGAAACACTGAGCTACCAGAAAGAAAAAGATAAAATAACTATAAGAAGGCCTCATATTTCAATAATCACTCTGAATGTAAAGGTAATGAACTTATCAATAAAAAGGCACAGAGTTGCAGATTGGATCAAAAAACAAAACCCAGCTATATGCTGCCTTCAAGAGACACATCTCGAAGACAAATATAGAAGTGAAATGGTGGAAAATGATATTTCAAGCAAATGACATTCAGAGAAAAGCGGGAGTAGCGGTACTAATATCAGACAAAATAGACTTCAAAATAAAAAAGGCAAAGGAAGATACTGAGGGACACTCCATAACGATAAAGGGAATCGTGCGCCAAAAATACATAACACATTAATATCTATGCTCCCAATTAGAGATCCCCAAAATATCTAAAGTAATTACTAACAAAACTAAAGGGAGAAACAGACCAAAACACTATCATAGCAGGTGACCTAAAACCCCAGTGTCATATATGGACAGATCATTCAAATGGAAAATCAATAAGGAAATCACATCTTTAAATGACACATTAGAACAACATAATTGACATTTACAGAGCCTTCCATCCAAAAACAGTTGTTTATACATTCTTTAGTGCACATGGAACATTCTCAAGGATTGACCACATACTGGGACGCAGAGATAGACTCAACACATATAAGAAGGATGAAATCATACCGACCATATTCTCTGATCATAATGCTTTGAAATTAGAGATCAACTGCAAAAAGAAAGCAGGAAGAGCCACAAATAAATGGAGATTAAACAACATGCTACTGAAGAATAACTGGGTCACAAAAGAAATAAAAAAGAGATATCAGGAGATACATGGAAATGAATGATAATGATAGTACAATATGTCAAAACTTTTAGACATGGCAAAAGCAGTCATAAGAAGAAAATTCATATTATTACAGACCTATCTCCAAAAACAAGAATGAGCCCAAATAAATAACCTAATGCTTCATCTTAAAAAGCTAGAAAAGGAAGAACAAATAAAACCTAAAGTCAGCAGAAGAAAAGAAAAAATCAAAATTAGAGCAGAAATAAATGAAATTGAAAACAAAAAACTAAAAAAAAAAAAGAGCTGATTCTTATCGAAATTTAATAAAATTGACAAACCCCTGGCTAGACTCACTAAAGAAAAAAGAGAAAGGACACAAACAAAATCATAACGAAAGAGGAGAAATGATAACAGATACCGCAGAAATACAAAGGATCATACGGAATACTATGAAAAAGTATATAACACCAAATTTAAAAACCTAGAAGAAATGACAAGTACTTAGAAAGATAAAACCTTTCTAGACTGAATCAAGAAGGACTGGAAAATCTAAATAGAGTGACCATCAGTATGGAAATTGAAATGATCATCAAAAACCTACCAAAAAGTAAAAGTCCAGGACAAGATGGCCTCACCAGTGAATTCTATCAGAAATTCAAATAAAAAATTAATACCTATTTTCCTTAAACTCTTTGAAAAAATGAAAAAAGGAGGCGATACTTCTCAATTCATTTTATAAGGAAAATATTACCTTGATACCTAAACCTGGTAAAGATAGCACACTACAGACCTATATCTCTCATGAACACAGATGCAAAAATCCTAAATAACATACTAGCAAACCGAATAGAGCAACATATTGAAATGATTATACACCATGACCAGGTGAGCTTCATCCCAGGGGCATAGGGATGGTTCAACATATGCAAAATCAATTAATGTGATACATCACATAAACAAATTAAAAAATAAGAATCATATGATCATATCAATAGATGTGGAAAAAGCCTTTAACAAGATACAGCATTCATTTTGATCAAAACACTTAACAAAATTGGTATAGAAAGAAAATACTTTAACATAATAAAGGCTGTATAAGGCAAACCCTTAGCCAAAATTAATGGTGAAAAACTAAAAACATTCCCTGTAAAATTATGAACTAAACAAGGTTGTCCACTATCTCCACTGTTATTCAATATAACATGTGAGGTCTAGTGAGTGCAATCAGGAAAGAGAAAGATATAAAAGGCATCCAAATAGGAAATGAAGAAGTCAAACTGTCATTATTACCAGGTAACATGATTTTCTATGTAGAAGACCCTAAAGACTCCACAAGAACACTATTAGAACAGTAAGCAAATACTGTAAAGTCTCTGGATAAAAAAGTCAATGTTCAAAATACATAGCTTTTCTATTCTCTAATAATGTTTCAGAAAATGAAATGGAAAAAGTAATTCCTTTTGCAAGTGCAACAAAAGAATAAAATACCTAAAAATAAATTCAACAAAACATGTGAAAGACCTCTATATAAAATCTACAAAACCCTCTTAAAAGAAATTGAAGATATAAAGAAATGAAACATATTCCATCTTCTTGGATTGTAAAAATCAACAGAGTTAAAATGACCTTATCACTTAAAGCATTATACAAATTTAATGCAATCCCCATCAAAATCTCAACCATTATTTTATAAGAAATAGAACAAAAAAATCATCAAATTTATACAGAAGCACAAAAGACCCCAAATTGCCAAAACCATTCTGAGGAAAAAAAAAAAAAAAGCCTGGAGGCATCACTCTGTCCGATTTCAAATTACACTACAAAGTGGCAATAGTTAAAACGTCATGGTTTTGGCAGGAAAACAGACACACAGACCAGAGGAACAGAATCGAGAGTCCAGAAATAAACTCATATATATATTTGCATACATGTATATATGCAAATAATTTTTGACAAAAGATCCAAAAACATACAGTAGACAAACAAAAGCCTCTTCAATAAAGGTTGCTGGGAAAACTGGAAATTCACCTACAAAATAATAAAACTAGACTGTTGTCGGTCACCACACACGAAAATTAACTCAAAATGGATCAAGGACCTGAATATATGACCTGAAACAATAAATTGCATAGAAGAAAACATAGGAACTAAACTCAAGGACCTTGGATTTAAAGAGGATTTTATAAATTTGATGTTAAAGGCAAGGGAAGTAAAAGCAAAAATAAATGACTAGAACTACATCAAACTAAAATGTTTCTGCACAGCGTAAAAAACCATCAACTAGGTAATGAGACAACCATCCAAATGAGAAAATATTTTTGCAATCAATGCCTCTGTTAAGGTCCTAGTATCCAAAATATACATAGAACTTATGCAACTCAATAACAACAACAACAACAAAATGATTCAATCAAAAAATTGGCAGAGGACCTGAACAGACACCTTTACCTAGAGGACATACAAATAACCATCAAATATTTGAAAAGATGCTCAACATTGTTAGCTATTAGGGACATGCAAATCAAAACCACAATGAGATACCATCTCACACCTGTTAGAATAGCTATAATCAACAGGACAAATAATAATAAATGCTGGAGAGGAATCAGAGTAAAATGAACTCTCATATATTGCTGGTGGGACTATAAATTGGTACAGCCACTATGGAAAACAGTATGAAGGTTCTTCAGAAAACTAAGAATTGATCTACCATATCATCTAGCAATAACCTTACTGTGTATTCACCCCAAAGACTTGAAAACCCATATCTAAAAAGATATTTGCACACCGATGTTCATAGCAGTATTATTCATGTTGGCTAGGAGATGGAAGCAACTGAAGTTTCCTAGGATAGATGATTGGATAAAGAAGCTGTGGCACATATATACAAAGGAATATTACTCAGCCATAAGAAGAGATGAAATACTGCCATTTACAGCAACATGGATGGACCTCGAGATAATCATACTAAGCGAAATAAGCCAGAGAGAAAAAAATTGAAAACCACGTGATATCACTTATATGTGGGATAGAAATCTAAAAGCAACGAAAGAGCAGGACAAACAAACAGAGACTAATGGACATGGACAATAGACTAGTGATTACCAGAGGGTAGGGGAGAGTAGAAGGGGGTGGTAGATTGTGTAAAAGTGGTCAAATACATGGTGACAGAAAGAAATCTAACTATATGGGTGGCAAACACACAATGCAATGTTTATATATGCCTCATTGTTGAATTGTATGCCTGAAACTTTCTTTTATTTAAAAATAAAAATAAATTTAAAAAAGTATTGGGATATGATTATGAGGTGCATTCCCATAATTTTTCTGAATATCCATCAGGATTAGATTTTTGTTTTCCACAGTGGTAAGTAACTCAAACCTATCCTTATATACTGGATTTCCCTTCTTCTTTTTCTCACTTTCCTACTCCTTTTCCTTAGATTACTAAAATAACCTTCCCTCAAAACTACCTGTCTCCAAGCATTGTTTCAAGGTCTGCTTTCAGGAGAACCCAACTTAATTGAAGAATATCACAGTCTTGTTCCCATTAACCAGTATAATCTTACATAAAATTTCATGAATATAGTAATGCATTGAAATGGCATTGAGCTATAACCCAATTGACATTAAATACATATAAAATCATCTGCTTCTAATATTTAAAGTACAAATCTCTATTTCTAATTTTAACTAAGTCCTGACATCCATAATTTTCTCCTAGACATAGTTAAAGCAACTCATTTGAATACTGCCTCCCTCTGCCAACATGCATAAATGCACATACACATAAACAATTCTTCATAATTTATTGCCCATCTAGGGAAGGTTAACAAAATTCAGTGTTGATGTGCATGTAAGTAAAATATTACACATTTATGCAATGAACGGTAATGTAAATAAGTATAGCTATTGTTGGTTAATTTGGTAAAATTATTTAAAAATTCAAATATGCATACATTTCAACTAAAACATCCGTTATAAGAATCTGTTTGTAGAGAAATATCTATACATTACCCAAACAATCAACCAAATTGGTTTATTGTAGATTTTTAAAATAAAATATTGGGAGAAAATATAGATGTCCATCCATAGCAAAATGGTCAAAATGTAGTATATTACGTAGAAATTCTTAAAAGAGGTAGAACAAGAATTTCTACATAATATACTAGTATTGAAATAGAAAGATCTCCAAATCTTTGTTTTAAGTAAAAAAAGCCAGTTATCATATAAATTTGGATCACATGATATAAAACAAAACGAAAATTAAATTCTTATATTCGAATAAATAGAGATATACAGATACTCACATGGAAATGTATGCATTTCACTTGTATGTGAATGTATAAATGCAAGAAATTTTCTTGAAAATTCATACTAAACTGTAAGACTTCATTAATAATGCAGAGATTGACAATTAGAGTAATGAGGGATTTTCCATTTGTAGACTGTATTGAATTGTTTGTAACTAAACAAACTACATTTTCTTTAAGAAATATAATAGTAAGCTTTAATAATTCCCTATTGACATTTGAAAACTTTGTAAATTGTTTCATTCATTATGTATTCTGAAAAAAAAAGGTTGATTACAAGTATATAATTACCTCTTATATTGGTGAATGATATAAAGAGATGTCATTTTTTTCCTTTATTTATTTATTTATTTATTTATTTATTTATTTTGTCTATTGCATGGCTATCAACTTCTGAATTATTATCAACACTGAACTGATTTAGTCAGATTTGATATATAACATCTTTATAGCAATAGTAAGGTCTGTGTACTGAACAAATAATAAAACTTTCAAGTAATTTTCTAAGTTACAGGTTCAGTTCTTTTCTCTCAACTTAAAAAATTATAATGAGCAATATATTCAGAAGGTATATTTTCAAATTCTCCCAAAATACAATTTTCACTATATTTTAAATAATTCAATAAACTGGCACAACAGCATGTCCATGACCAATATTATTTAATGACAAAATATTATTACCAGTGTTATTTTTAAAGCTGGTTTATGAAAAATAAGTAAAATTTTGATTTATAGAACTCATGACAAATATAGAAGACAAGTGATTAATTTATTATTTTATTATTTATAGAACTCATGACAAATATAGAAGACAAGTGACTAATTTATTTGCTCTTCGGTCTACTAAAGTTAAGGATGTGTCAGCATTTCCATGATAAACTTTTAATTTCAAGAATTTATAACTTGTCTGCAAAAAGTCATTTTGGTGAAAATTTTTTTCTGACAATTTTCTGATAATTGGAGAAAGCAGGAGAATAGTATCAAAGAGCATATACCAGTTAAGATATATTTTTATGTACATGGATTGAAGACTGTTTCAGAAATAGTAAAGTCCTTGCACAGGGAAGGGTATCTCCACATTGTTTCCTCTTCTAAATGCCTTAATTTTCCACAGGATAATGATCTATAGATTCATAGTAAGAGGAAGAATTTGTGTTTCTACAAAATGTTGGCCGAATAAAGAAAAAATTTTCAAGAACAAGAGTTTCCTATAAGAATGATCTCAGAGAAATTAGTGCTTGAATAACTACCCTTTGCATGACTTGTCTTGAGAACTTGTTGCATTGCTGGAGAATGCTAACCTTTCCGTTAGAGGATTATGCAAAGGATTAGTTAATGCCTCTGATTTTTTAATATTGTAGCAAAAAAATTTTGTCACTCATTTTCCATTTCAATAATAATAATAATAATAATAATAATAATAATAATAATATTGATAGCAGTCATAAACCTTCTACTTAGAGCATGTCATTGTTTTAGGTACAATAAAAATACTAACATTTTTGCTAATTTTATTTAGAATTAATCTTATTAATTGATCTGATAATCAGTTTTATTATCCAGTGATCCTCTATATCAAAGAGAAACATATTGTTTAAAAGCTGTAATTAAGATTTTTATAGATGAATTCAGACAACAGTTTATTGAGTCAAATGAGTTACACTAGAATTTCTTAACCTCAGCAATATTGACATTTACCGCTGAATAATTGCTGTGGAGGCTTCTCTTAGGCATTGTAAGACATTTAGCAGCATTACTGGCTTCAACACACTAGAAGCCAGTAGAATCTGCCCACTCCAATTATGCACTCATCTCCCATAGCCAAATATGACAACCAAAAATGTCTACAGGCATCACCAAATGTCTCCTGAGGGGCCAACTCGCCCTCAATTGAGAGTCACTTATTTAGTCCATTTAAATATGTTTAAACTTAGTTTGAAGGTGTTTGTTATAATAATCTTTGTCTCTTCCTAAAGTCCTACTTAATAGTAGCTATTACCAGGACCTGAAAATATGACTTTCTAGTTTGTTGATGGAAACTAAAGTTGTAGGTGGCTACCAACTAGGGTGATTGAAGTTAGAGTACTCTGATAAAAATGGCAGGTTTAATCTTATTGCTAACATTTTTGGCATCATCTTTTTTTTTTTCTTTTCTTTCCAGATCTTTTATTTCTACTATTAAATCTGAAAAGCTGATTATCTCAAAAATTCATTTCATGGAAAGAAAGAATGCAGTCTTTATGACTTCAAAAATAACATCTAATCATTTGGTTGGATATTAATATGTACATCTAGAAGAATATGAATATTTCTAGAAAGAGAGTCCCCGGGAAAAGTATTAGTTACAACTATCATTCTTTTCTAATACTAAGGGAAGTTAGTTGTAACATCTTTCCTTATAGAATGGTGCTTCTCAATTTTGACTGCATATCGGAATTACTGAAAGAAATTTAAATATTCCAATGTCAAGGGTACTTCCTAAGACAGTTAACTCAAAATCTCTAAAGGAGGTATGCAGTCATCCTTAGCTTTTAAAGCTATCTAAGTGATACCAATGTGTGTCTAAGTTTGAGAACCACCGATCTAGAAAACATTATTTTGTTTTCTAGGTTCCCTTTAGTATTCTAAGCTGTTGCTTATCTAAGGGATATAAAATGTGAAGTCCAAGTAAGAAACAGGAAGGTTAAATCAAGACTTCTAAAAGTGTAGTTCCTAGATCAGTAACATCAATATAATCTGGAAAATTGTTAGAAATGCTATTTTTCAGGCCTTGCACTAGAGCTAGTAAGTCAGAAGCTTTAGAACCGGGGCATGGCAATCTATGTTTTAATAAGACTTTCAGGTGATTTGGATATATGCAACTGATTGAGAACCATTCGATTAAATTAATATTTATAAATTTTAAGATTGAAGTCAAACTAGGGAGAATTGTGTCAGGAATACATAAAATAAAATATTTAATTTTATCCAATACTAAGATCATATGTGGAACAATGATGAATCAGTTAAAAGACTAAGATCATTATCTCTGTAGGCTGACTGATTTTTTCAGATGTTAATCTTGTATCTAACAAAACAGTTAAAGGCAGGAGTAATCCTGCCATTTTATCTTCTCTAAAAACAAGCATTATTAATTCTCGACCATAAGAGAACAAGAAAAGATTATGATTTATTTTCAGATTCCAAGGAATAAAGATATTTGGAAATCTATTGCCAAAACAGGTTCTTTTTTCATGATGTATATTTTTAAAAATGCATTTATAAAATCTACCTGTATATTTCTGTCTAAAAAACAAGCAGAAAATCAGCTGTTTAAGAGATTTTTATATAAAAATTTCTAAATTAATCTTTTTCTAATTTTGATTAGAATTAAAACTTTACTGTGCTTACTGAACTAAAGTTCTGTAGCACTTTGTGGCTATTCATTAATTTCTAATCTTTATTTTAAAACCTCAGGGGGAAAAAAAAGGCCAACAGCTTTATAACAGAACCAAAATTAGTCCACCAAAATATGTTCAACAGAATGTTTTTACCTGAATGATAAACTAATCTTATTTAGTAGAGTTTTCAGGTAACAGTAACATTAAAGACTCCTTGGATAGTTGCATTTTCTTGGAAGAAATAAATATGTTCTTTTAATTCCTACAATATCTCCTTAGTTGAAAGGGAATAACTATCTTGGGAAATGAGGAGATTAGGTTAATAATAATATCATTGAAATAAATTTCACTCTCAGTATTACTAATCTAGTGACTAAATTCAAGCATTCTTAATTTAAATGGGAGGCCATTTTAAAAGAATATCTTGCCAGATGGTACAAAAGATTCTGCTATCAAGAGTAAAATAATGTCTCAAATTAAATATTTAAGCAATTATAAGAATTCTTTTAGCAAATATTATCTTTAAGAAATATCAAGGATAGTTATAATAACACTATCCTGCAACTACAATTTTGTTAAGATTTGGAACAAGTTTTTTTATATTTCTTTATACTTATAGATATCAAAAATATCTACACAATACTTATTTTTTACTTGTCAATCTTTTATCAAAATACTATTCTAATTAATATTTTATATGATAAACAATTTTAGAACTTGAAAAACTATCAAGACAATACTTTATAGGCCTCTGAATAAAATTTTTATTACGTTATTTTGAAACATAAGGACTATAGATAGTTTGGGTACAGAATTTGGTCAAAAATAAAATAATTTTATATCTCAGTGTTATTATCTATAATTAAAAGAGATTATAGGAAAAATTATGTTAATTGTGACTCCAAGAAGGAGGTTGAAGATTGTACTTTCATGTGATCTACTATCAATAGCTTCTATTTATAGGCTAGTTATTAAACAATCCAGAATATGATAACAGCCTAATACTAGACACTTTCTCTAATGAGCTACTTCTCTTACACTTTAATTATAAACATATAATTCAGGCTGTATTTATACAATATATCAATAACAAATGATTGGCTTTTAAAAAAGAAAAAAAGGCAAAGTATGATCTATTTATTTATATGAGGCTGTGGTTGTTAACTTTATGTGTCATCCTATGTTCACAGTTGCTTGGTCACACATTAGTCTAGATATTGCTGTGAAGGTATTTTGTAGATGTGATTAACATTTACAATCCATTGAATTTAAGTAAAGGAGGTAACCCTTGATAATATGGATAGGCCTCACACATTCACTTCAAGGACTTAAGAATAAATATCAAAGTTTTCTAGAGGAGAAATTTTGCCTCAAAACTAATCGAAATCTTACCTGAGTTTCCAGCCTGCTAGCTTGTCTTATGGATTTCAGGCTTGCCAGTCCCCATAATCACATAAGCCAACTCCTTAAATTCCTTAAAATAAATCTCAATCTTTCTCTCTCTCTCTCCCACCTCTCTCTCTCTCTCTCTCTCTCTCTCTCTCTCTCTTCCAAAGATAGATAGATAGATAGATAGATAGATAGATAGATAGATAGATAGATAGATAGATAGATTGATGATAAATAGGTAGATAGATGATAGATAGATGATAAATGTCTAGCTATATATGATATACAGATGCATATGCATACACACACACAAATAGATATATTCTGTTTCTCTGTAGAATCTTTGCTGACACAAAATCCAATATCATATTTTCCTCCCCTCAAATCAGTATTTGTTTTGGCATCTTAGAGCTACAACATTAACATACAATTTGTGCCAGAATATAATTTAGAATTATTGTAAATGGTGTTTTTAGAATGTAATTTTATAAATGATTTGATGTATTTGTTTCAAAATAAATAATATTTTTAGAAGATTACATATTCTTTCTAGGAGCTATTACTATTTAGTAGTATTCTTGAGGATTATATTAAAAATTTCCAAATTCACAGTAGTATCAATGAATGTAATTTATATAATTTTGGATCTATTTGATACAAAATACTAGAGATTGATACCCATAATTTTGATCCTATAATTTGAAAACTACCTGATATCAAATTTAAGGAATAACAAGCTAAAAGTGCAGCAGATTTTATTCTTATAATGAAACAAAGCAAACTTATACTCCCTTATTTCTTGTTTTCTGTGTATAAACTAGTACTTAATACAGGAACATACCTCTACATTGATTTGATGATGCAGGTTCTTCATTCAAATAAATGTGTCCTGTAATTCAAAGAGTCAATCAATCAAACAAATTGAATAAATTATTGTAAGAAATGTGGAGAAATCAATGCATATGAATTTCTTACATTTAAAATATTAACCAATCATGCTGCAGCACATCAAATTATATTTTGCATTGTGGAATGGTCTTTTTTCTAGAGTTTACATCTGAATATTGGACTATTATTTGAAATCATGAAAACTAGAATTGTTCTCTCCAACAAAAATGTGCACATAAAAGTAGTTGAAAAAGAAAAGAAAGAAAAGGTATTTAAAATAGACATCTCTACACACACATACACACACACACACACACACACACACACAATTTCATTCCACAGAAAATTGACCCACTGCAATCTTAGCCCTCAACTATAAAAGCATATATTTTAAGTTGCCCTTGGCATTTAGATATTATAAATACTCTTTTGATAAGTCAGGCTACAGAAATTTAGTAGTGTAGGCAAAACTACCTAACTTATTAAGTACTTAGTAAACCTATCAGGAAAAGCTGAAATATTTTTTAAAAAATAAATCAAAGAGATGTGTGAGATAAAAGTTATTTTGAGAACAATAAATATAGTATATTTGAAATATCAAGGATAAAGATGTTATCTTAAGTATTGTATACTACATGTTCTTCAAGTAAGGAACAGTAACAACAGTATTCTACCTCAGTCTCTACTAGCACCACCACCCATAGTTTCTATTAGATATGCATATAGTAAGATCATAGGGCTATTATTGACAAGCAACACCAACAGCCAGGAGAAAAAATGTGATATATATGTATATGTAAAAATGTGTGTGTGTGTGTGTGTGTGTGTGTGTGTATAAATACAAACAAAATGGTTTCACAATTTTAAATTGTCAAAAATTGCTACATGAAATAATTTCTATACTTTTTCTATTGAAGCTAACTAAACTGACAGGTCTACCAAAGATTTGACTTGTGCTAGACATATGGAATTACTTACCCACCAAAGAGTTGACTAGTGCTAGACATATGAAATTAATATCTGTTACAATATTTTGACATAATAATTTTCATAAATGTTGATCATTTGTCTTCTCATTAAAATTAACATTTTAACCAACTTTTTTTTATTTGTTAGGAACATGACAACAGTTTGGAAAATAAAATATAAGTTGAACTGCTAGTCCTGTAACACCAGGCATTACTATCTAAGTACAACTACACATCATTTAACTTGCTAATGTAATACATTTTTTAAATCATATTAAGAACATTCTTGATTTACTCTATTGGATCTTAATTATTTTTTCCAGCAAAAAGTATGTTTGGATAATATGAGAAATATATATATATATATAACCAGCTTTTAAAAAAATAAGTCTATTCAATATTTTATTTGAGCTATTTAGTCATTTGAACATTTGAACTTAGGGGATTTATATTATTTTAGTTGTTTTCAACTGAGTAAGCAAATTATCATAGAAACAAAACCACTCATGCACCAACATATGCCACCAGGTATTATTGCCTTTTGAAATTCAACTTTGTTGAGTGCAAGTTACATAATATGCTTCAAACTCAGTTCTTCCTGATTATACCAGAATTATTTACATTTAGAATATATGTGATTAAAAATTAGAGAGTGAAAACAAAGCAACAAATTAGTAATTGGGAGGGCAAGATTAAAAAGTAAGAAATATATATTTTAGCAATAGCTCTGTTACTAGGTAAATGATCCATAATGCCGTCTTTGTAAAATTACGGTGTTAAGATTTTCTATGAATTTATACTACCGCATTTTCAATAGAAAAGGGACTATTTATAGTATTACAATAGTAAAAAAATAAAATGTCTAACAAACACAGCTTTAGATTATACTCACATTATAACCAAATACAGCTGTCAACTAGTGCTCTCTCACTCTTTCTCTCTCCGTGTCACACACATACACACATATCTTTGTGGATTTGTAAACTTTTGCCAATATATCTGGTCACAGTAAAGCATTTATCTAAAAATCTATTTGAAGATATGCATAGACTAATATCAAACTGTTGTAAGAACAGTACTGTGAGATTAAATTCTAGAATTTATGAAGAATTTATCTGAAAAAGGTTATTCAAAAGAGCTCCTCTTGCTTGGTCAGTATTTAAATTTTTACCTGGAAGTTTTTAGGAAAACTGATGGCATTCATTTGAAGATGACTTGTCTAGGGATTGTTTTCCTCTCTATCATCTACATTTTGAGCGTAAATAATCTATGGACTTAGAAACTAATATTGGCTACTTTTTTCCTGTCTTTTTTCCTTTTTTTTCCCTAAGATAGTTTAAGCTTAAATATTGTTTATCTTAAAGAATAATGTAGAAACAGTTAAAAATCTAGAATACAATGCAGTTTACATCATAAGATTTTGATTAAAAAACAGCCTGGGCTCTATGTAGGAGGAAAGGGAGGGAAGATTTTGTGCCTGGGTCTTGGCTCTTGGAAGCCCTGAGCAGTGCTCACTAAATGATCAACATATTCCAAACAGCGGAGCCCAGGAATTAGGGCAGAGAGCGTGACAGAGACTGAGTGCAGAGAGGTGACAGCTGTATCTTAGCAACCACCACAACCAAGTGGGAGGCTGAGTCACAGAGCCTGGCCACACCCCCCCACCAACTGAGAGCTCAGTGTCCCTCCCCTTATCCTCTCAGAGCTGGCACCACATACCCCAGAGGAATTTGTGCAACCAATACTGAAACATGCACTACAGCTAGTCCAAAGACAGGAGTAAGATATTGAAGCAAGACAGTTGAAACTTGGGAGACAGCACTGCATGAGGGGAAACAGTAAAACACAGAGTAGGACTCTCCCAATCAATCCCACACCAACTCAGTCAAGCAGAATTAGAAGAAAGCAGTGGAATATTGCATCTGACTATTGGGGCAGTAACAGGACTGCCATCAACCATCGCATCCTATCACAGGAGGAACCTGGGACCAAGCTGACCTGATTGCAAAGTAGGCAACAGCCCACCAAAGTAAAAAGGGGCAGTTTTAGCCTCAAAGCAGAGATCCGAAAGGCTTGAATGCCACCTATCGAAAATCAAAAGAAAAACCCCTTTGTATCAACCTGCTAAAGAGAGGCCACTCCATGAAAAAATTTCTCTTAAAAAAAAAAAAAAAAGTAGAGTGCAATCCCATTAATGCCTAGGCTGAGAAATTGTCCATCAAACACCATGAACAACCAAGGTGACAAGGCATCTCGAAAAAGAAGGAGAAAAATCTCAAGAAAATTAGCTTAAAGACATAGAAATATGCGATTTAAATGACAGAGCATTCAGGATTGCACATCTATAAAAACTCAATGAGTAGTAATAAAATTCTGACCTATAATTCCAAGATGTAGGGGGAAAAAACGAAGAACAGGAATAGTTTACAAAGGAGCAGAAGTACTAAAAAAAAGAAAAAAAAAAGAACTTCTGGAGATGAAGAACACATTAAAAGAGATAAAAAATGAAATAGCAAGCTTAGAAATAGAGCTGATCAGATGGAGGAAAGAATTAGTGATAGTGAAGACAGAAATCTGGAAACGATGCAGAAGAAAGAAGGGACTTAAAATAAAATAAAATAAAAAACTCTGAAGGAACTATCTGACACTATCAGAAAAAAAAAACAAAAAAACAAAAAAACAAAAAAACAAAAAAACAAACAACAAAAAAATAAAAATAATGGGTATACCAGAAGGAGAAGACAGGGAGAGGAGAAGAAAAGAGCCTATTCAAACAAATAGTCAACAAAAATTTCCCAAACCTATGGAAAAAAAACTAAATTTTTTAATCTAAGTAGCAAACAGAACACCCAATTTTCTAAAACCAAAAAGGCCTTCTCTAAGACACATCAGGGAAAAGTTATTAAGAAAGACCCATTAGACTATAACAGAAATTCTCAGCAAAACCTTAGAAGAAGGAAAAAATTGAACCAAATAGTCAAAGTATTGAAAGAGAAAAAATAGCAGCCAAGAAAAATACATCCAGCAAAGCTCTCCTTTAGATATAAAGGAGAAATAAAGACCTTTAAAGACATACAAAAGCTGAGGGAATTTTCCAACACAAGGCCTGCATTACAGAAAATACTGAAGGGGGTCATTCTACTTGAAACAAAGGGAGAAAAAAAATATATATCTATGAGTAAGATGACTAACAGGTAGACAGAAGCAGAAAAGTGCAACCCTTATTAAGAACAGGTTATATAAGCTAAAATATTACATAATGGTTAGAGGTTAAAAACAACACTTTAAAAAGAGAAGACAACAGCTACTGAAACTTAGAAACACAGCAGAAAAAAGGACAATGTGAGACAACAGAAAGAGAAAAGGGGAGGGAAAAAAGATCAGAACCTGCAAAGGGGAATAGAGATAAGGCACATGCAGAAGAAAAAGTACATCAGTATATATATAACATTCTTTTACATAAACTTAATGCTAGCCACACACTAAAAATCCAGAAGTGTGACAGAACATAAAAGAAGGAACAAGGGAAAAACCATAAAACACCACCAAATTAAAATAATAGAAACACAAGAACAAAGAAACAATGAAAAAACTGAGCCACCACAAAACGACAGATAAAATGTTTAGGATAAAACAAAAGATAACAAGGCTCGTATTTTAATAATCACCCTAAATATAAGTGGACTAACCTCATCAATAAAAAGTCACAGAGGTGCAGATTGGATCAAAAAACAAAACCCAACCACATACTACCTTCAAGAGACATATCTCAACTACAAGGACAAATATCAACCCAAAGTGAATAGGTGAAAAATAATGCTCAAAGCAAATGACATCCAGAGAAAAGCAAGGGTAGCTGTACTCATATCTGACAAAATAGACTTTAAGATAAAAAAAATAGTAATAAGAGACAATGATGGATACTTCATACTGAAAAAAGGGATCATGCATCGATAAGACATAACACTTATTAATATTTATGCTTTCAATCAGGGAGCACTAAAATACATAAAACTACTAACAGAACTAAAACACAACTATAGTATGTGATATAAATACCCCACTGTCAGCTATGGAGAGATTATTCAAACAGAAAATCAATGAGGGAATATCAGCCTTAAATGACACATTAGAGGAGCACTTGAGACATTGCTCCCTGGTATATGTTATCAGTTTGGCTCAAATAAACTCATAAAAATTCAAAAAAACAAAAGAAATTTTAAAAAGACATTAAATTAAGCCAACTGGGTATAATTGACATTTACAGTGTCTTTCATTCCAAAACATCAGATTATACATTCTTCTCTAGTGCACATGGAACATTCTCAATGATAGACCATATGTTGGGACACAAAACTAGCCTCCACAAATTTAGGAAGATGAAAATCATACCAAGCATATTTTATGACCATAATGCTTTGAAAGTGGAGATCAACTGCAAAAAGAAAGTGGTAAGAACCACAAATATGTGGAAATTAAACAACATGCTAACAAAGAATGACTGAGTCATAGAAGAAATAAAGGAGAGATCAAGAGATACATAGGAAAAAATAATTAAAGTGTAACATATCAAAACTGTGAGACAGCAAAAGTTGTAAGAAGTGGAAAGTTCATATCATTACAAGCATATCTCAAGTAATAAGAACAGTCCCAGATAAACAACCTAACATTGTATCCTAATAAACTAGAAAAAGAAGAACAAATGAAGCCCAAAGTGAGCAGAAGAAAGAAGAAAATAAAAATTAGAGCAGAATTAAATGAAATTAAACAAAAAGATAATAGAAAAAAAATTAATGCGACAAAGAGCTGTTCCTTTGAGAAGAGTAATGAAATTGACAATCCCCTGGCTAGACTCACCAAAATAGAAAGAAAAAGGACACAAATAAACAAAATCAGGAATGAAAGAGAATTTATGACAGATACCACCAAAATACAAAGGATCATACAAGAATACTATGAAAAATTATACGCCATCAAGTTTAATAACCTAGAAGAAATGCACATATTCTTAGAAATATTCGTTCTTTCTTGACTAAATCATGGAAAACTGGAAAATCTAAATAGACCAATCAACAGTATGGAATTTAAACAATCATCAAAAACATCCCCAAAGGAAAAGTCTAGGATCAGATGGCTTCACCAGAGAATTCTAGCAAACATTCAAAGGTGATTTAGTACAATTTCTTCAAATTTTTTTTCCAAAAAATGAAGAAGAGGCAATACTATTTAACTCAGTTAAGAGCCCAACGTGACTCTGATACTAAAACCTGGTAAAGATAAAAAAAAAAGAAAACTATAGACCAGTATCTCTCATGAACACAGATGCAAAATTCTCGATAAAATACTAGCAAATCGAATACAACACATTAAAAAGATTATACACTATGACTAAGTGAGATTGATCTTGGGAGCACAAGAGTGACTCAACGTATGCAAATCGATTATTCTGATACACCACATAGACAACATAAAGAATAAAATTATATGATCATATCAATAGATGCAGAAAAATTGTTTGATGAGGTACAGCATTTATTTATGATTAAAACACTTAATAAAGTAGGTATAAAAGGAAAGTACCTCGACATAGTAAAGCCATATATGACAAACTCTCAGTTAATATCACACTTAATGGTGAAAAGCTAAAAATGATCCCTCTACGATCTGGAATGAGACTAAGCAGTCTCTTATTATCACTATTATTCAATATAGAAATGGAAGTCCTAGCTAGAGCAATCAAGGAAAAGAAAGAAATAAGAGGCATCCAAATTGGGAATGAAGAAGGCAAATTGTCACTTTTTGCAGATGACATGATTCTCTATATAGAAAACCCTTAAGACTCCACTAAAGCACTATTAGAAATAATAAACAAATATAGTAAATTTTCAAAAAAGGAAATCAATGTTCAAAAATCCATAGCATTTTTATACTTTAATAATGAATTTCTAGAAAAAGAAATTTAAAAAAAATCCTTTTGCAATTGCAACAAAAAGAATAAATACCTAGGAATAAACCTAGCAAAACATGTGATGGAGGTATACACTAAAAACTATAAGACATTATTAAGAGAAATCGAAGACATATCCTGTGTTCTTGGATTCAAAGAATCAACATATTAAAATTACCTTATTACCTAAAGTATTATATAGATTTAACGCAATTCCAATAAAAATCTCAATGACATTTTTTAAAGAACTAGAACAGAAAATCATAAGATTTGTATAGAAGCACAAAAAACCCAAATAGCCAAAGCAATATTGAGAAGAAATAACAATAAAAACAAGGCCAGAGGTACCACATTGCCTGACATCAAATTATACTACAAAGCAACAATAATCATAACAGCATGGTATTGGCAGAAAAACAGACACATAGACCAATGGTACAAATTTGAGAGTCCAGAAGTAATTCTCTGCATATATAGACAAATATTTTTTTTTTCTTACAAAAGAGCCAAAAACCTAAGAGAAAGGAAATCCTCTTCGACAAATAGAAAGCATATGCAAAATAACAAAACTAGATTGTTGTCTATCACAATACATCAAAATTAACTCGAAATGGATCAAGGACTTGAATATAAAACCTGAAACAATAAATTGCATCAACGAACATACGTATTAACCTCATGGACCTTGGATTTAGAGAGAATTTTATGAATTTGACCTCAAAATTAAGGGAAGTAAAAGTAAAATTAGTGAATGGGACTATATCAAACTAAAAAACTTCCTCATCGTTAAAGAAACCATCAACAAGGCAAAGAGACAACCATCCAAATGGGAAAATGTATTTGCAAAACAACACCTCTAATAAGAGGCTGCTATCTAAAATATATAAAGAACTAATACAACTCAACAGTAAAAAACAAACAAACAATCCAATTAACAAATGGGCAGAGGACCTGAACAAACACTTCTCCCAAGACATACAAATGGTCAATAGACATAAGAAAAAATGCTCAACTTCACTAGCTATTAGGGAACCGCAAATCAAAACCACAATGAGATATCACCCCATACCTATTAGAATGGTTATCATCAACGAGACAAACAATAACAAGTGTTGGGGGGGGGCAAAAAGGAATCCACATACAGTGCTTGTGGTAATGCAAATTGGCACAATCACTATAGAAAAACAATATAGAGGTTCTTTAAAAAACTAAAAATAGAATTACCATATAGTCCAGCAATCTCTTTTTTGGATATTTACTCAAAAATATGAAAACATTTATCCATAAAGATACATGCATCTCAATATCCATAGTGGCATTATTCATAGTGGCCAAGATATGGAAATAATGATTGAAGTTCTCTTTGATAGATGATTGGATAAAGAATGTGGAGTACATATATCCAATGGAATATACTTAGCTATAAGAAAAAATGAAATAGTGCCATTTGTGACAACATAAATGGATCCTGAGAATATCATGCTGAGTGAAATAAGTCAGACAGAAAAAGTTGAGAACCATAATATTTCACTCATATGTGAGATATAAAACTAAAAGCAACAACCAAATATGACAAACAAACAGACTCATGGACATGGACAGTGGATTAGTGGGTACCACTGGGAGGGTGGGATGAGGAAGGTAGATAGGGATAAAAGCGCTCAAATATGTGGTGACAGAAAGAAATCTAACATTGGGTGATGAACTCACAATGCAATATATATATGACATACTGCTGAATTGTACACTTAAAACTTACTTGATTTTATTAATTAATGTCACCCTAATAATTTTTAATAAAAAGTAACATAAACAAAATTACTACATTTTTATTAGATGAAAGTTAACCTATAATAAAAGGAAAACATTAAATAAATATTTATTGTACTATATAATCTCCATAACAATAAAATACTTTATTGTAATTTATGTTGGGAACTTACAAAACTTACTAAAATCGAAATTATGTTTAATGTATGAATTTCAATCTAATTGTAATACCATTGCAAATCTTATTTTTAAATATTCCAATTGTCAGGAAACTTTATTATCTAAATATATGAAATAATGTTTCCAATAACAAATACAGATTATGAAACAAAATATATTTGAGAATACAGATCTAGGGTTAATTTTAAGAAATAGAAAACTTCAAAAGAATAGATTATGATTTATTATATAACTCTATAGAAATAAATATACTAAAAGGGGTCAAATATATAGTGATAGAAGGAGATTTTACTTTAGTTAACACATAATGCAATATACATATGATGTATTATTGAATTGTAAAGCTATTTAATTTTATTAACCAATATCACCCCGATAAATTTAATAAAAAAAATAAATGAAAAGCAGTTCAAAAAATATACTAAATAAAAATTATACTAAATCAAGATTATTAATGAATATTACATTCTTTACTTTTTATTTTGAAGGGAGAGCAGCTAGACATAAATTAAAAATTTTAAAAATATAACTTATTGGCATAATGGTAGATTGGTCTAGTGCTTTAATGTCATTTTTGTATTACACTGTTTTTGCAATGGAATTTAAACATAATATTAATTGGCTAAGGCAAATTTCTATATGACAACATGTGGCTTTCTGTGTTAAACAACAGTATTGTTTTGGTATGTACTGAAAGAAAAAAAAATTCAGTTCCTTTAGTTAAAAGTTTTACATATCTAAGAAGAAGGTCTATGTTACTAATAGACTTTCAATGTTGGTGACTAATGGAAGTTCAAATCATTTGAAATTAATTTAACTGAAGTAGCAAACTATGCATATACGCAGCAGAAAATAAAACTTTAGCAAATGAGAAAGTTGTGCTATCTTGAAAAAATTTATATGTCACAACATTATCGGACTCAAAAGTAGGATAATATAAATAAACTGTACTGGAAGAAACTGCAATATACAAGAAAAGAGCCAAATACTCATTTACTACTACCACTTAAAGAATTTAGAAGACCTTGAGTTTGGGTGCGTTAATTGAGAATAAGTTCTAAATTGAATCACTTCCAGATAGAAGTTTTCTCCTAACCTTCTTAACTAAAAATTCCATAAAAATAAAACATAGAGTCAAAAAATATAAGAGAAAAAATAAATAATGACTTTTTAGCAAACAAGTTATAATTAGAAAATGGAATTGAGAATAGGTAGGTAATCTTTTTATTAAAAACTTTGTATTAAAAAGTCTTCTGTAAAACTAACTGAGAAGATATTTTAGTGACCAACATGACAAAGATTACTGACTTTATAAATGAGTTATTAAGAATGTCACTAAACAAACACGTAGCAAGAGTAAACAGTAACAACAATAAACCCTAGGAAGAGGGGGTTATTCTGATCTCTAGAGTAATCTCATTATGTTATTTAATGTATTCAGTTTTCAACAAAACATTATGTAACATGTAACAAAAAAAAAGAAAAAAAAAAAAAAGAAAATATGGCCATCACACAGAAATCAAAAAGCAGTGCGTAGGAACTGACCCAGAGGAAGACCCAAATATTGGATTTACAAGTAGTCTTATAATCAACTAATTCAAATATATTTTAACAAACTAAGAGAAACTACATCTAAAGAGCTAAAAGAGTATGAGAATAATAACAATAATAACAATAAAATACAGATTTAATAAAAGCGAATAGAAACTCTGAAGTTGAAAAGCATAGTAACTAAAATAAAATAAAAAATCACCAGAAGACTCAAAAGGCAGATTTAAATTGAGTGAAGAATAATTAAAGAACACGAAGATATCTCAATAAGATTGTTCACTCTGAGGAAGAGAACAACAACAACAACAAAAAAAACGAATGTATTAAAATAGAGACCAGAAAATGTAAGAAAGATAAAGTGGCAAAATGTGTATTTAAAAAATAATAATGGCTGAGCAAGATGGCGTAGAGCATCGAAGATTTGCACATCTCCTCTTCTGATCACACCAGAAATGTGACAAAACACAGAACAATTAGCAAGCAGAGTTGCCTGGGGTTTGGATGAACAGAGGCACTACGACTAAGGAGAAAAATAAGAAATCACCTTGCGACAGTAGGATGGGGCAGAAATGTGAGGCTGCCTGGTCTCATTCAGCTCAGTGAGACAGAGGCTGTGGCAGGTGCAGCCAGCAGGTGCAGATATTCCTTTTAAAGGTACTGTCATCCTGACTGAAACTTCTTGGTGACTAACTCGCTGGCTCTGAGCTCCAGCGCCGAGTGGGCTGCTCAGGGGAGTTGCCCTGAGGGATATACAGGGGAATGCTCAGTTGTTGGGCTTCAAGGCAATGGCCAGAGGTGAGACTTTCTCCCAGGCAGAAATGCTGGAGGCATCCATTGTTCCTATATTGAGTTCTCCCCAATCCCAGAATGCAGATGCAGGCGCTACCATAGCTGAGATGTGATCAAACTGGATAACAGAGATTGCTCCACCCAGAGGACCCCCTGAAACTCTGCACAATTCAACTTGTGGCTCTACCCAAGCTATAACCATTGGAATCTTCAGCGTGCCTTGTGCCCTTCTGAGAAGCGCCTAGCCCCACAATGGTGGAACCTGGCTCGGAATCTGGTGTAGTCTCTTGAGGCAACTATAACCACAGCACAGTATCAGCCATCTTTGAATTGCTTGCTGAATCTTACCAGGTGGCCCCAGAGGGACACAGGCTGGGGCTAAACTTGGTCTGCAGCTGGACGCCTCTCAGGACTGTGCCACTGGACACCTACTTCGCAAAGTTAGGCTAATAAGACCAGGAGACTTAGAAGCATTGCTTAGTACATTGAGGCAGAAAAAGAAAGGCAGCCACAATGGAGAGACAAAGAAGCATGTCCTACATGAATAACAGAACAGCGTTCTAGGAAATATGGAGTCAAGCAATCTACCAGATGCAGAGTTCAAAACACAGGTTATAAAATTGCTCGAAGATCTTGGTGGAAGAGTAGGTGAACTCGGTGTAAACTTTAACAAAGAGATAAAAAAAAAAAACATAAAAATGTAGATGGAAATTATAAAAGGGAGCCAGTCAGAAATGAAAAATACAATATTTGAGATGAAGAGTATATTAGAGAGAATCAACAGAGTGAAGGAAGCAGAGGTAAGAAAGAACTTCAAAATTATAGTAAAATAAATAACATAAGAATTGGTTTGGTAAACTAGAAATTATCTATCACACAATATCTTTGTAATGAAGAAATAAACAAACAAAAGACATAAGACATATAGAAAACAATTAGCAAAATGGCATGCATAAATCCTAACTTATTGGCAATCACATTAACTATAAGTGGTTTAAACAATCCAATCAAAAGTAAAAAATTGGCTCAAAGGATTTAAAAACTAAAATAAGATCATCAATGAAATAGAAGACTTGGACAACATTATAAAACAAGTAGACCTAACAGACATCTAAACAACACCCCAACAATCAACAACAACACATATATTCTTAACTAGTACACATAAAACCTACTCCAAAGATCGACTATGTATTAGGCCATAAAACAAGTAAAAAGATTAAAATTGCACAAAGTATATTCTTTGACCATAATGGAATAAAATTAGAAATCAATGGCACAAGGATGTTTGGAAAATTCACAAATAAGTAAATTAAAATAAACATTCCTAAATAATCAAAGATCCAGAGAAGAAATCACAAAAGGGACATTCAAAAATTCTTTGATTGGAATGAAAATAAAATCAAAACATTCCAAAACTCGTGGTACTGCTAAAGCAATGTTTAGAGGGAAATTTATAGCTGCATATAACTGTATTTAAAAATAATGAGCTCAAATCAATAACTTTTTCTTTAAAACACTAAAAGAAAGAGGAAATTAAACACAATCAAGTAGTACAAAAGAAGTATAAAGAATAAAGTCAAAATAAGTGAAATAGAGAATAGAATAACAGTGTAGACACTTGAAATTAAAAGAATTTATTTTTTTAAAAAATGATCCATAAGTTTAAGAATCCTTAGCATAAAATGAACAGTAAAAATTATAGGACTCAAATTATTGCTAAGCTTGCAGAAATAAAAAGGAATATAAGTGTAATGACTGATTTTATATGTTAATTTGACTGACTGGGACATGATGCACAGCTACTTGGTCAGACATTATTTTGGATGTTTCTGTGCAGGTGTTTTTTTTGTTTTTTTTTGTTTTTTTTTTTTAAGAGATTAACATTTAAATTGGTGGACTTTGAGTACAGCAGATTTTCCTCTGTCATGTGGGTGAGACTCATGCAATTAGTTGGTAGCCTTAATAGAACAAAGAAGGACCTCCCTGAAGAAGTAATTCTGCGAGAAGACTGTCTTTGAACTCAAACTGAAACTTTTTCCAGAGTCTCCAGACTTATAGCTTCCCTGCAGATTTTGCATCTCTACAATAGCATGAATATTTTTTTTAAATCTTTCTTTTAAGTACAAATTAGTAGTTGATAGATGGTCACATGGATGGGGAGCATGACATAGGGAATGAAGTCAGCAGAAATATAATGGCTAGGTGTAGAGCCAGAGGAGAGAAGTGTAATCAGGGGGATTATTTCACAAACTATATAAATGTCTAACCAATGTACCATACACTTGAAAGTAAAATTTTCTTTCTTCCTTTCTTCCTTTCTTCCTTTCTTCCTTTCTTCCTTTCTTCCTTTCTTTTCTTCCTTTCTTCCTTTCTTCCTTCCTTCCTTCCTTCCTTCCTTCCTTCCTTCCTTCCTTCCTTCCTTCCTTCCCTCCTTTCTTCCTTTCTTTCTCGCCTCCA
>NW_006438872.1:281047-283116 GCF_000325575.1 Pteropus alecto
CTTTCTTTCTTTCTTCCTCTTCCTTTCTCCGTCTCTCTCTCCTTTCTTTCATATATATATGTGTATGTGTGTGTGTGTGTGTGTGTGTGTGTGTAAAACATTATACATATTATATATATTCTGTATCTATGGAAAACTATGATTAACACAATAGGGACTGCTAAGAACAATTGTACATCAACAAATTAGATAACCTAAACTAAACTAAAAAATTCTAAGAAAGATTTGAACTACTGAATTGGACTCAAGAAAGAAATTTAAAAAATCTGAATAGATCACAGATTAATAAAATTAGAATTGAGAGTCTAAAAATAAACCCGTATATGTTTAGTTAATTGATCAATGTTCTGAGATTATCCAATGAGAAAATACATTCCTACACAAACAAAAGTGGATGGAGTTCATTACCACTGAAACTTCCCTGCGTGAAACGTTAAAGGAAGTCTTTCAAATTGAAATAAAGTTAAAATTAAAGATCCTAGACTAAAAAACTAACTTGAAACATAAATATAAACTCCACTAAAGTTAATTACATAAAAAATATAAAGTGTTAATGTAATTTTTATACGTAACTTTATTTTTATTTAAAATTTACAAATGAATAAAATAAATTATATCTTATAATTACATAATATTTAAAATATAATATATGACATCAGTAACATAAACAGGGGCGAACTATAAAGGAATACTTTTTTGTACATGATTAAGGTTAAAATGTTATCAATTTAAGATAGATTTTCATAATATTACACTGTTATATATAACTTCTTTGACATTCAAAAAGTATAAAGTATACACAAATTGAAATGAGAAGGAAAACAAAACTTGTTTTGAAAAATATCAACAGAACACAAAGGAAGTTGTAACACTGGAATGAGGAGCAAAGTATTTATAAGACATGGAAAACAAGTAACAAAATGGCAAAAGTACTCCCCTATCAGCAGTAACCTGAAATGTAAATGGACCGTACTTCTCAATCAAAATACAAAATGGATAAAAAACAATATCAAACTGGATGATGTAAAAAATAGATTCATTTTAGATCTATGAGCACATATAGGTTGAAAATAAAATGATCGTAAAAGATATTTTGAACAAAAAGTAATAAAGAGAGAACAGAAGTGGCTATTCTTTAACAGGGTCACTATTCTTGAGGAAATAGTTTATACAAATATATTCTCTTCCCAATCTAAATTTAGAAATAGAAAAGAACTTCCACCATTCTTGCTTCCACCAGGTTTTGCAGGATCTGGGAGACTGATGTAAGAATTTCTACTTTCTGCTAACTCCTGTCAAAAGTCTCAGCATCTCTCAGCTGCAGCAGCCCCAGAGTAATCAACAACTATTAGTGGAGAGTCCCACACTAGGTGCCCAAACTGTAGGTGCAGGCAATTTTTCTCTTTTTTACCTTCTTGATACTTTGGTTGGTCTAATAGTTAAATAGACACAAGACATTAACAGGAGAAAAACAAATTGTACATATAGAAGCTACAAAAAATTATGAAACTCTGACAGTCAAGTAATTGAGATTTACATATCATCCTGAGCAAAAGAGAAGGAGAGAGGGATCTGGTGTTTCAAAGGGGAGGAAGGCATTTTACAGGAAAATGAAAAGAGATGTTTGATAAATAAATGTTTTCTATGCCATGTAGAAAACTTTTCAGATATAGAATTAACTCTGGTAATAGTTCTCTACCTGGTACAGGTGCCCTATCTAAATTTTTAGTCAGTTAAGGGGAAAGTAAAAAAGCTCTTCATCAGTCTGTTGGGTCTTGATAGTCTCTATCCCTAAATAATCCACATGCCAAAGTGACATTCTAGAGTGGCATATCCCGATCCTCCTCACGACTGTTCAATTATTGCTAGGCAAATAATGTTCAATTCAGCACACCAGGCTGATCTGTTTTTACCTTCTTCAATCAGAGTGGTAGCCTTCCAAGAAGGATGTTGTCCATTCATCTTGGAACTGCCCACCCATAAGCCAAGCAACACTTTGTTGGTCAGGCAAAATCTGTTTATATAGCACTGTCCAAGTGACAATAGAATTCAACAGCTCTTCACACAGT
>NW_006438872.1:283130-305271 GCF_000325575.1 Pteropus alecto
GAGGTGCCCTGTTTATATGTCCTTGCATTCTCCAGGCAGCATAATTTTATATAAATCATTTTCATTTTATTATGAAACTCTTCTGTACACTGCTATACCCATCACAGTATTTCTGTGACACCATCCTAAACATAATGACTATTTCAGATTTTAAGATCACATTATGCCTTTAAGTCATAGGGGTAACTGCAATTAATAATGTTTGATAGCAAGATAGTAAATACACCTCAAATGGAAATTATCCAGTCAAAAGTCCCAGCAGTCGTTGCATGAAGTTATTCACAGGTTTATGCCATGTGCCCTAGTCCAGGCTCCACATAAGTTTGTTACACAGAAAATTTGTCTCTACCAGTACTCTAGCTTCTATTGTACACTGTGTAGGCTTGGATAATCTTACTTGTTCCTATTTAGCACATCTAATTAATATTGTTTGAAGGATTCATTTGTGTACCTTCTGTTTTACAAAAGTGGGTAGATGAAATAGTCCCCAATCAAATAAAATTTCCATTCCCATAAAACATTCTGATAAAATTGACACTTCTTTAAATAATATCTGTTTAAACATTTCAACTTTCACAATTCTATCAACCACTATGTTTTCACTGTTAACCTAAAAATAAAAATCCAAATGAAATGTAACAAGTATTTATTTGATATAAAAATAATAATAATAATAATAATTGCAACCTTGGAACATAGATTCAGGCAGAAATCCAAATTATGTCCTGATTATGGGATGCAGGCCAGAGGTTTTTATAATAAAAAGGGAAATAATTACATGAATAAAAGGGAGGAATTTCTCTTGGTGTTAATAAGCTGTTATTTTTTTAGATATACATGGTTGTTTACTGATTCTAAAGAACGTCCCTAATTTTCAGCCCTTGTTAGTCGGGATGTCTTGCTTTCCTGTTAGCTTTACAAACAGTTATTTGGAATACAGTGTTGTTTTGGCGTAGTCTAAATGTTATTTTTCTCAGTTCAAACATTGCAAAGATTTGAGCAGTAAGATGTACAAGGCAGTATGTCTGGTATGGTGGCTCTGGCTTCATTTCGAAATGAATACATTTAAATCATTTTCACAATACATTCTCTCAATCTAATTGTAGTCTGAGAGAGAGGTTCACAAATAAATTTTGGTACTACAATTCTTGAGACTCCTGTATCATGGGACCTTAGAAATTCTCCTCCTCACCCCTTGACTGGTTTACTCACTGTTGTGCAGAAGGTTTTGGGTCCCCAAAGAGGAGTCTAGCCAAGGGACCTGGCTGTGTTGTCTATCTTTATCTTAATTAATCTGCTTAATCATTTCTCCAAAAGATTACTGGCCAGATTTCTCATTGTAACCTTTACCTTCTTGCTTTTTAAATTTCTTCAAACTAGCATAGAGTAGACATGTTTGGGGACCAACAGGGAGTTGCTTCGGCCCACCAAATCTTTTGTAGTGCTGTATTAAAACCTTTGTTTTAATCACATCAATATCCGCTTTATCCATCCCACTTCTTAATAACTATATAAACATTTCCAATCCTGTATGGATGAGTCCTGTGATACTCCTTTTTCTTGTTTCCTCTTTGTTTTGCTCCTCTCAATATTTGCTTTCTTCATTTTATTTCTTTATAACATTTTAAAATGCCCAGCTTCTTGTGAATGAGAAGATGCAGAGGGGAGAGTTCTTTGACTCTCCCCTCTGCATCTTCTCATTCTCTTGTTAGCCTAATGTATTTATTAGCACCTGTAAGACTTACGAGGAAAATATGAGACAGAAAAATTGATAAGCCTTCTTGAATTGTTTTTCAGTTTTGCAACAATAAATTTACATGGGGTGCCCATGTGAAAGAGACCCCCTTAACCACAGCATCGACTATGACATTGTAATGAACATATTCAGCAGATGAATATCCTAATCATCATGAAACTAGTCCCACTTAGTTTGAATACAAAGCACGTCAGTTGCTTCATTTGGGGTGTTCCACTCAGCCTTTATAGGGGAGCTGGGCAGTCTCTTTCTCTAGGCAAATATATATTATAGTAGCTTTTTACTCTGGTTTATTGAAATATAATAAACAATTAGTTGCTCATATTTACAGTGTACAATTCAATGAGATTTTTTCAATTATAGTTGGCATACAATAATATCTTCATTTCAGTTGTACAGTATTGTGATTAGATATCTGTATAATTCACAAAGTGATTACCCCACTAAATCTAGTACCCTTCTTCTCCCTAACATGTTTATTACAACATTATTAACTATTTTCCTTATGCTACACTTTATATTTCTGTCTATTTTTTTTTTCATTTTTTATTAGTTTCAAGTATAGAGTACATTGGTTAGACACTTATATAATTTATAGAACGATCCCCCTAATTGCTCTTTCTCTCCTCTGGCTTTCCACCTACCCATTACATTAATACTAACTGCATTCCCTATGCCATGCTCCTCAAACCTGTGATCATCTATCAACTACTAATGTGTACTTCTTCAACCCTTAACTATCCATTTGTACTTCTAAATCTCTTTGCCATTTTGTGCTGTTCCCTCAACCTCCCACCCATCTAATATCCCTCAAAATATTCTCTATATCTATGAGTTTATTTCCACTTTTGTCGTCATCATTGTTGTTGTTGTCGTTGTTGCTGTTGTTGATTTTGTTCTTTAGTTTCGCATGTACATGAAATCATGTGAAATTTATCTTTCTCTATCTGATTTATTTCATTCAGAACAATAACCTCTAGGTCCATCAAGACATTATCTTTTTCCATCCACTTCCTTTTAGTCTGTGTGTATCTTTTAATCTGAAGTGAGTCTCTTGTAGGCAGCATATGTAGGAGTCTTGTTTTCTTATCCATTCAGCCACTTTATCTTTTAGTTGAAGTACTTAATTATTTTCCATTTGAGGTACTTGTTGATAGGAATATGGTTATTATCATTTTTCTTCTTAAAGAAGCCCCTCCAACATTTCCTGTAATGCTGGCTTGGTATTGATAAATTTCTGTAGCTTAGTTTTGTTTAGGAAGCTCTTATTCTGTCCAAGTCCTTCTGTTCTGCATAGTTTCTTTTGAAAAATCAGTTGCCTGTCTTATGAATGCTGCCTCGTAGGTAGCTAGCTGCTTTTCTTGCTGCTTTAAAGATTCTATTTTTTTGTATTTAAATATTGACATTTTAATTATAATATGTCTTTGTGTGGGCCTCTTTAGATTCCTCTTTTTTGGGACTCTCTGAGCTTTCTGGGGTTGTATGTCTATTTCCTTCACCAGGTTAGAGAAACTTTCCATCATTATTTTTTTAAATAGCTCTTCAACGTCTTGTTTTCCTTCAGATACCCCTATGGCACAGACATTTTTACATTTAATTGTGTCCCATAGGCTCCTTAAATTTTTATTAAGTCTTGTTTATTCTTGCCATTCTGATTGAGGGTCCTTGGCTTCTCCATCCTCTATGTCTGTAGTTCGAACCTCTTTATTATCCACTCTGTTTCTTTCTTCTAATAAACTCTTCATCTCAGATAATGTGTTCTTTATTTCTGACTGGTCCCCTTTTATGATTTCTGTTTCCATTTTTATGTTTTTTATCTCTTTGTTAAAGTTCTCACTGAATCTATCTATACTTCCCTTAATTTCATTGAGCATCTTTATACCAGTGTTTTGAACTCTTCATCTGTTAGTTTGCTTGACTCCATTATTTCTGGATCTCTGTTCTATTCTCTAATGTGGTTTCTACTTTTTTGTCTTCTCATTTTGGCTGTCTTTCTGCGTTTGTTTCTATGTACTAAGCAAAGCTCTTAAGTCTCCTGGTCTTATTAGAGCAGGTTTGTGTAGTAGGTGTCCAGTGGCACAGTCCTGGATAGAGTTCAGCTGCAGGCCATGTTTAGCTCCAGCTTGTGCCCCTCTGTAGTAGCTTTTTAAATTAAATTTATTGGAGTGACATCGGTGAATAAAATTATATAGGTTTCAAGTGTACAATTCTGTAATACATCATCTGTATATTGCATTATGTGTTTACCATCCAAAATCAAATCTCCTTCTGTCACCACATATTTGACCCCTTTACTCTTATCTACTTCCCTCATTCCCCCTTCCTCTCTCGTAACCACTAACCTGTTGTCTATGTCTATGAGTTTTTCTTTGTTTGTCTTATTCATTTGTTGCTTTCAGTTTTATATCCCACATATGAGTGAAATCATATGGTTTTCAACTTTTTATGTCTGAATTATTTCACTTAGCATAATAATTTCAAGATCCATTCATGTTGTCACAAATTTCGGTATTTCTTCTTTTCTTATGCCTGAGTAAGATATATATGTGTATCACACATACTTTATCCACTCATCTATCAAAGGACACTTCAACTGTTTCCATGTCTTGTTCACCATTAATAATGCTGCAATTAACATTGAAGTACATATATTTTTATGGGTAAATGCTTTCAAATTTTGGGGTTAGGTACCCAGAAGAGGGATTGCTGAGTCATATGGTAATTCTATTCTTACATTTTTCAGTAATCTCCATATTGTTTTCCATAGTGGCTGTACCAATTTGCATTCCCACCAGCAGTTTATAAGGGTTCCTTTTCCCACACAACCTTTTCAACACTTTTTATTACTTGTCTTGTTGATGATAGTCATTTAAATATATCTATATCTAACTATATCTATATCTATATCTATATCTATCTATATCTATCTATATCTATTACTAAGAACATTGTCAAAGAGTTTACTGCCTGTTTTTCTCTAGGAGTTTCATGGTTTTGAGTCTTACATTTAAGTCTTTAATCTATTTTGCAGTTTATTCTTATATATAGTGTAAGAAAGTGATTTAGTTTCATTTTTGAGAATGTATCCAGTTTTCTCAACACCATTTATTGATGAGACTTTTTTTTACCTCATTGTATATCAATAGACATATAAAAAGATGCTAAATGTCACTAATAATCAGGGAAATGCAAATTAAAGCTCAATGAGATATCGCCTCACACCTGTCAGAATGGCTGTCATCAATAAATCAACAAACAACATGTGTTGGTGAGAATGTAAAAAAAAAAAGGAGGGGGGGGGGGACTCTCATGTACTGTTTGGTGGGATTGTAAATTAGTGCAGCCACTATAAAAAACAGTATGGAGATTCCTCAAAAAATTAAAGATAGAGCCCAGCAGTCCTACTTTTGTGTATTTACCTGAAGAACTCCAAAACCATAATTAGAAAAGGCATATGCACCCTTATGTTCATTGAAGCATTATTGCAATAGCCAAAATATGGAAGCAACTCAAGTGTCTATTGATAGATGAATGTATAAAAAGAATATATTTATAACATTATATATACGTATATATCATTATATATCATATTATATATATGAATATTACTCAGTCATATAAAATGAAATTTTGCTATTTGCAACAAAATGGATGGACCTAGAGGATATTATGCTAAGTGAAACAAATCAGACAGAGAAACACAAATACCATATATTTGATATCTAAAAAAATAAATGAACGGAACAAAACAGAAACAAATTCATAAATACAGAGAATAGTTTGATAGTTACCAAATGGGAAGTGGGTCAGGGATGGGTGAAAAAGGGGAAGGGATTAAGATGTGCAAAAGTCCTGTTATAAAAACAAGGCAATAAAAATTACAGCATAGGGAATATAGTCAATAATATTGTAATAACTATGTATGGTTTCAGATGGGTACTGGACTTATGGGGTGATCACTTTGCAAGTTATATAAATGTCTAAACACTATGTTGTAAACCTGAAACTAATATATTGTTTGTCAACTGTAATTAAATAAAAGGTCATGCCAGCCAAAATTCGATATTGATAGCAAGAAATAAAACACAAATAATGCCTTAGACATGTAGACACTTTCATAATATTAAACATTACCAACATAAATAGGATAAAAGAGACATAGAGAATCTTTAAAATTTTTAAGCAACTAACTAATGGAAACTGTACAGATGAGCTATGGAAGGGGAAGAAAAGCAGGACGATTAAAGTAAAATCACAACCTGTCCAAACTATAAAACTATTTTACTTATTTTTTAGAGTTTGTCAAGGGAGTGCTTCTAGACAACTTTTTTCATAAATTACTCTTTATCCTACTTCAAGGAGAACCTATATAGTCACAAGACAAAGTTCTTCCCTTCCTTGACCCAGAGTGAAGGGTATCTTACCATTCATGTACACAGATAAGTAATTATGATCAGGAACCAAGAAGTTGCTGAAGGTAAAGTTATGGAAGGCGTGGTTTTGTTATGGCAAATTACCTTCCATTTAACACGATAATTCCGATAGCCTGTGCCTCCCTGAAACAAAAGAAATAAGGTTTTATGTTGTCATTGTTCGTATTTAGCAATGTGTGAATCTGAGACACAAGGAAATTACGGAAGTGTTTATTGCAAATATTCTAACAATAAAACATTAGTGAGTTACTTAGAATAGGTTCAGACTGTACATAAATATTCTAAATGGAAGTGATATCTATGTGATCCTACCTATAAGTGATGTATATACATAATAGATTTTTAGATTTGGAAAATAAGCACATACGCAATCTAAATAGCCCGTCCAGATAACAGAAGAGCAAGAGCTATAATTATACTCATTTTTTAGTCTGTTGTCTAACTAAGCTTTCTCAACTACTGCCAGAATATTTTCATGGCATTAATTAAAATCCTAGTTTTAACAGATTCTCAGGAAATTCAGGTAAACAATCTTCTAAAATATAGCTGCCCTTAAATAAAAATAAATTTTAGCTACCTATTTTTCCCTTCACTATTTATACTCATTTTATATAAATTTATATTTTGCAATTAGTTCAGAAATGTAAATACATCATAATATCACTTGATATGAAAGTCATGATATTTAAACATATCTTTTAAATATAAAAGTAGACTGGTTCTTCTAATTAATGTATATTACAGCAAGATGATCCATATCAATACAATACAGACAATAGATTAACTCCTAACACTGATGCCTAAACCTTTTTTTCTCCCCCTTCAATCTTGACTGTCTATATTCCAACTCTGTTTGCTGGTTATTTCTCTGTGGTCTCATTTCCACACTCTTCCTTCTATCCCACTGAACATGGATAAATTGTCAAACTATATTGGTTTTGCCAGTAGGAGGCACTGGTGGAAAAACAGAGTTAAGGAGAAAGAAGTTTCCTACTTTTGACTTGCATCAGCTAAGGCAGTCCCTAGTGGTTTATAGAGCAGAACTGGAAGGGAGTAACTGCAGATTCCAGCAGGCTGGGAAGAGATAGTCCTCTTTGGCAATGTGAGTCCCAACTGTGGTTTCCTATAGCTGGCGGAGTGTCAAGTAGCACAACAGTAGGTGAAAGGCAAGAGATACCAATCCAAGGGCTTTATCTGTTTAATGACCTCTGAGTATTATCCCTTCTCTTTTTTTGTTCCTTCAGAAGTCCCTTTTTCTCTTTGTCTCTACAGCCATTTCAATATATTTGTAATTATTTCTGACTAGAATTCCTGATATTTGACATTCCTAACCTATTATCTGTTTTCCTGGTTGTACCCTGATTAATATCCTGTGTTTATTAAATTCAGTTAAAAATAGTGATTGAATTTAGTTAAAATATTAGGCATAGTTTTTTTTTTTTTTTCAGTAATAGTTATTCTCTATTAGAGGCTACACAGTTAAAAGTTTTCAGAGATCAGGAAGGTAAAATAAACATTTATTTTGTAAACATAATAGAGTATTAAAGACTATAACAGACAGAGTATGTAGGTCAAAGACATCAATATTAAAAGTACTCAGTCTGTTCACCACTAGAGTCATAATTTTTTGTTAATTATGATTGGATAAAATGGTTAATTCACTGTGTTTTTTAAGAAAAGTGTTTTAGGAAAAAGAACAATCTCTTTTATGAGGGTACAGATGTTTAGTCATGTTAACCGGCACCAACTCACTTCTATAAGTACTTGATTCACATTTGCAAACTTTTTTTATATTAAAATGAATTATGCCTTTAGTTGGAAAATCAAGCATTATATGAGAGAAATATTGAGGCTTCACCAAGAAATAATAACATGCATTTGTTCTCTGAGACAATTTAAAAAATTATAATAGAATACATAGAGGAGATTACCAGTTACCTTAAAAGGACAGAAAAATCTCTAAATCAGGATTTAAATGTAACATGATGAAAATAAATATTATATGGAAAAAAAAAGAATACATTAATTAAAGGATCTCCTCGGTCACAGAAAATAGTGAGGAAAATATTGGCAGAGCCCATTTAAGCACAGCAAGGAAGAAAGACAGTTTTCTGAGATAAATGTACAAATATAGTGTCTGCATGTGCAATAGATTCTCAGCCATCAAGTTCACTGAAATATTTTTAGTGGTTTGAGTTGAAGCTCATCAGCCAAATTTCCAGCTCACATATGTTTTCTCGTGTAGATTTATCTACAAGAGAGAATGAATATTGGGGTACAAGAATATCTTCTATGATTGATAATTATTTTTTTCTTAGAATAGTTTACACCAGCATTCTGTTTTTGTGAATTTGCTTAGCAAAAGTCAGTTTCCAGGAATCTCAGCAAATTGGGATATATTAACAACTGATTCTCTGAACTTAATTATAAAGATTCTAGGCCTTGAAATAATGTGTTACTAGTGGGAAAGCTGTAGGATAAAAAAAGATCAGTAGTTATTATTAAATAACTTTAAGTGTAGAAATGATGGTTATAGAAACAAATATAGATGTTTAACCTTGAAATAAATGCCATAAAATAGTAAAATAATAAATTAATGAGATAGGAAAAAATCTGAGCTAAATGCAATTTGAGAACTGAGGAAAGGGGCAAGAGGGAGATAGAAAGAAACTTAAATGAACTAATTGTCAAAACAGATAGTCTATCAGTGGTGCTTTTTATAAATAGATAATTTTAAAAGAGCTGTAAATATTTTATTTAAAGACACTATAATAGAAACCCAAATAACCAAAAATAGTGGTATAAACTTACTAAATTATAAAAATATATAAATAAAACGGAAAAGTGAAATGTATGTAGAAAATGTTGAAAGTAAGGAAACAACCAAATACTACTCAAAACAGATATAATAAAAAAAATCTGATCATTTAAGCTCAAAACATCTACTTATTAAGAAAATAAATTATATAAATTAAAACTTTAAATTATCATGTCTATAAAACTCCTCAAGTATATACTGTATACGTATTTACTCACATAAGATTGAAAATTATTGTTGGACAAAAAGTAAATAAATTACATACAAAAGTGAAAGAAAAATGACAAATTGGGTAAAATATTCTCTATATGTAATTTAGATTAGGAGTAATTCCCTTTATATACCAAAAGCTGATATAAATTAATAGTAAAACTATTTTAAAATATTGTAAAAAAATTTTTAAAAAATGGTAAAGACTGTTAAGAATTAAGAGAAAAAATAAAAGGGGGGTCAAGATGGCAAGGCTAGGTAAACAAGGCTTGCTTCTTCTCATGACTACATTAAAATTATAATCAAATTATAAAACAGTCAACTTGGAGACTCACCTGAAGACTAGTGGAATTTATCACAGACAACTGAAGATATAAAGAAAAAAACCCATATTGAGATCATTAGGAGGGCGGTGAGGTGAAGCAGGGTAGTCAGTACCTGTGTGTCATGGCTGGGCACCAGGAGGAAGAACGTAGCTGTAGAGGACCCCCTAAAGGAGCGAGGGGACCCAGCCCTACACAGAGGTTCTTCAGCCCATGTTTCCAGGCCCAGGAAGAGGAGTTCTCAAACAATATGACTATAACAATGAGTGAGGATTTCGACCATCTGGTTGAGACAGAAGGAACATGAAAGCCCAGACATCTCCTGGGCTCTGGCAGAGGGTCAGCAGCTTGTGAGGTTCAAGAGACATATGGAGTCTCTGACCATGCCACCCTGAACAAGCCCAATCCTGTCTGATCTTGGAAGCTAAGCAGGGTCGGGCCTGGTTAGTACTTGGATGGGAGACTACCTAGGAATATCAGGAGCTGTAGGCATAAAAAATAAAAAAAAAATAAATAAAAATAAAAAATAAGGGATTGTAAGCTGACAAGTTCCTTGCAATCTGTGAGGTCAACCAAGGGTTGCCTCCCCTAAAAAAATAAAAATTAAAAATAAATAAAAGTGACATACGGAGAAAGACTGAGTTGTGTGGTGTTGGAGCGAGAACTAAGGGACAGCCACCATACATTTTTGCCCCCCTCCTGGGGCAGTCTACAGACAGGTGCCATCTTGCCTGTATTGAACCCTCTCCCTACATGACCAACTCTGACTCTGATTAGCTTCTTCCACTCCATGTCCTGAGACCTCACCCTATCCAGCCCACAAATTGCCCATCACAAGCTCATTGCCATGAAACCAGCCCTATCCTATACACTTGGTGGGTGGTGCATTTGATAGTAATCAACAGCCCTCAGCTGGCTTGTGGCCCCACATCTGAGGAGAAACTTTCGGTGGCAGGCAATGAGTGATATCCAAGCTACAGTATCTCTTGAACAAATCACAGGAGTCTGTGGGCCTGAGAAGGACAGTGACTGGCCTTGGTGTAATCCAAAACTTTTGTAAGAAGCCGCAGGTCCAGCACTGGCACCAAATATGAATCTGC
Source organism: Pteropus alecto (assembly GCF_000325575.1). Classification (NCBI taxonomy): domain Eukaryota; kingdom Metazoa; phylum Chordata; class Mammalia; order Chiroptera; family Pteropodidae; genus Pteropus; species Pteropus alecto. The sequence continues at coordinate 293,771 of NW_006438872.1, forward strand.
ATTGGCCTGACAGGACTGTCTGCTCCACCCCATGACTTGCTGAGACCCATCTCACTCAACTATCAAATTACCTGTGGATTACTCATTGTCCAGACACCAACCCATCCTTGCACTCTTAGCAGGAAGTGCATTCAAAAGCAATCAACAACCCTCAGCTCACATTCAGCGCATACATCCCAGGAGAAATTTTTGGTGGCAGGCAGCCAGCACTGGCGTGAGCTGCAGTATTTCTTAAAGTCTGTGGGTTTTGTGGGCCTGAGAAAGGCAGCAGCTGGCATCGGTGAGATTTGATGCTCAGCACTGGCCCTCAAACTGAATCTGTATTAACTGGGTAAAATCTACTCACCTTATCCTGGTGACTTTCCGGGTCCCTGCCCCACCCAACTTGCCTATTGCTCAAAGGCTATTTCAGCAACAGAGCTTTGTGGGCAGCTGGCAGGCAAGCTCAGACTTGGGGTGCCTTGGACATTTTGCTAAGTCACTCCAGACCTGGTACTGGGAACTACCGGCCATGATTTACAGCAAGATTTTTCCCACTTGCCCCCAGATCCAGCAAAGTTAGTGATAACTCATGGATCACTTTTTAGTTTCTACCAGGTTGCCCCAAATGATCAAAGACAGTGGCTGACCTCGACCTCCCCTCCCAAGGGGCCACAGAACTGGTGGCTGGCATCAGACCACAAAAGAGCACCTTGACCTGCCTAGCTCCACTGGCAGTACCCCCAAAGTGTGATCTCAACAGGTACATGAGCCTGCTGGGGTGAATCCCATTCCATGGGTTCAGTCCCCACACAGAAGCCCATATCTTGTGGGCTTGGCCAACACTCACACACAGCCAGTCAGTTTAAGAGTTAACCCCATCCACTGAAGTGCTAACAGCAATCAAGATTTAGTTACAATAGGAGAATACACACAACTCACACAAGGAACACTCCCAGAGCTACTGATGCAGGTGATCAGGGAGACTGCACAACTAGTCCACATAGGGTAACTACTGCATAAGACCACTTGGTCAAGACTGGACGATGTAACACATCTATCTAATGTATAGTAAATAACACAGAAAGGCAACTAACATGAGAAAACAAATACAAATGGCACAAATGAAACAATAGTAATAAACTCCAGGAAAAAAAATAAACTAAGTGGAGGCAAGCAACCTACTAGAGATTTCAAAACATTGGTCATAAGGATGCTTAATAAACTTATAAGAACAGATTATCTCAGTGAGGACTTTAACAGAAAGATAATAAGCATAAAAGAGGACATAGAAACCATAAAAAAGAACCAGTCAAATGAAGAATACAAAAATGGAAAAGAAAATACATTAGAAGGAATCAATAGTAGATTTGATGAAGCAGATGATCGAATCAGCAAGTTGAAAGACAGGGTAGCAGAAAACACCCAATCAGAATAGCAAAAGAAAAAAAAAATGAGGAAAGTTTAAGAGACCTCTGGAACAATATTAAGTGAACCGACATCTGTATCATAGAGGTACCAGAAAAGAAAAGAGAGCAAGAGATTGAAAGCCTATTTCAAAAATACTTAATTACAGAAAACTTTCCTAATCTAGTGAAGGAAATATACACACCAAGTCCAGAAAGTGCAGAGCCCCAAAGAAGAGGAACCCAAACAGACCCACACCAAGAAACATCATAATTACAATGTCAAAGGTTAAAGATAAACAGAGAATTCTAAAAACAGCAAGAGAAAGGTAGCTATTTGCTTAAAAGATACTCCCATAAGAATGTCCGCTGATTTCTGTCTCAACAGAAACTACAGGTCAGAAGAGATTTGCACAAAATATTTAAAATGATAAAAAGCAAGAACCTACAATCAAGACTACTCTACCCAGCAAGCCCATCAATAAAAATTGAATGTGAAATAAAGAGCTTCTCAGACAGGAAAAAGCTAAAAGAATTAATCACGAATAAGCAAGTATTAAAAACAAAATCTTAAAGGGATTTCTTTAAAAAGAAGGAAAAAAACAAATAAACAAAAATAATATAAATATGAGTAATAAAATGGCAATAAATATGTACCGATCAATAATCACTTTAAATGTAAATGGATTAAATGCTTCAATCAAAATACACAGGGTAGTTGAATGGATAATAAAACAAGACTCCTGCATATCCTGTCTATAAGAGACAACTTTAGGTCAAATGACACACACAAACTGAAAGTAAAGTAATGAAAAAATATATTTTATGTAAATGGAAATTAAAAGAAAAAACTAAAGGGCAGCAATACTTATATCAGACAAAATAGACTTTAAAACAAAGGCAAGAATAAGGAACAAAAACAGGTAATTATATAGTGATAAAGGGATCAGTACAATAAGAGGACATAACCCTAGTAAACATATATATGCCCAACATAGAAGCACCTACGCATACAAAGCATATATTGACCAACAAATGGGAGAGATTGAGAGTAACGCACTCATAGTAGGGGACTGTAACACCCCATTGACACCAGTGGACAGATTTTCCAGACAGAAAATCAACAAGAATGCAACACCCCTAAACGATACACTAGACCAGATGAAATTAATTGCTATTTTTAGAGTGTTTCATCCTAAAGAGCAGAATATACATTTTTCTCAAGGACACATGGAACATTTCTCAGGATAGACCACATGTTAGCCCATAAAACAAGTTCTCGAGAAATTTAAGGCTGCTGCATAAAATATCTTTTTCAATCCCTTTACTTTTAGTCTGTGTGTGTCTTTAGATCTGATGTTGGTCTCTTGTAGACAGTATATATATATGGATCTTGTTTTATTACTCATTCTCCTACCTTATATATTTATATTGGAGCATTTAATTTATTTATATTTAAAGTGATTATTAATATAGGTACATAACTATTGCCGTTTCATTATTCATATTTAAAGAAATCCATTTGATGTTCATTGTAATACTGGCTTGGTGTTGATGAATTACTTTAGCTATTCCCTGTCTGGGAATCCTTTTATTTTACCTTCATTTTTAATTGATAATCTTGATGAGCTGAGAAGTCTTGGTTGTAGATCTCTGCTTTTTTTTTTTTTTTTTTATCACTTTGATTATTTAATGCCAATCTCTTCTGGCCTGCAAAGTTTCTGTTGAGAAATCAGCTGACAGTCTTATGAGAGTTCCCTTATCGGTAACTAGAAGCTTTTTCACTTCTTTTAAAATTCCCTCTTTGTTTTTAAACTTTGGCACTTTAATTATGATGTATCTTGGTGAGGGCTTTAGGTTTATCTTATTTGGAATGTTGATACTTTTCTTATGGTCTCAGGGAACCCTTAAACTATCTAAACTAACCCTTAAACTATCTAACTTTTCTTATGGTCTCAGGGAACCCTTAAACTATCTTCACTTTGGGGGATTTTTTTTTGTTGCTGTTCTTATTGTATTCTGCTACCTTATCTTCTAAATCGTTCATTCGATCCTCTGCTTCATATAATCTACTGTTGATTCCCTCTAAGGTAGTCTTCATTTCAGTTTTTACATTCTTTATTTCTGACTGTTTTTCTTAATCTTTATTTTCATGTTTCCTGTCTCTTTGTTAAAGTTCTCATTGAGTTCACCAACTCTTCCCCAAAGTTCATTGAGCATCCTTATAACCAGTGTTTTGAACACTGCATCTGGTAGATTGCTTTTCTCCATTTTGTTTAGTTTTTTTTTTCCTGGAGCTTTGATCTGTTCTTTCATTTGGGACATGTCTTTCTGTCTCCCCATTTTGGCTGCCTACTTGTGCTCGTTTGTATGTATTAGGTAATGCTGTTATATTTCTTAGTCTTAGTGGGTGGCCTTAGTTAGTAGGTATATTGTGGGTCCCAGTGGCACAGTCTTCCCTGGTCACTTGAGCCGGGTGCTCCAGGTATGCCCTTTGTGTGGGTTTTGTGTGCCCTCTTGTTGTAGTTGAACCTCGATTGTTGTTGGCACTAAAGGGAGGGATTGACCCTTGGACTTTTGGTTGTGAGGACTGACTATATGGAGGGAGGGCTCAACATAGGCAATATGGTACTTGCCTGTAGGCTGAACAGGAGGAGGGCTCAATTAAGGGACATTGGCTGCTGTCCCTCCAGCCCTTGCCCTGAAGCCGCATGACTCAGTCTTTCCCTGGACGTCTCTGGTGCCTCCTGTGCTGTTGTCATTCTGCCAGAGCTCAGAGTGATTCTTTGCAAGCTAACGAGTCTGTACACGAGGACTTAAGGGGACATCTGGGTTTCCAGCCTCCTTCAGTCTCACCGGATATTCAAAATCTCTGCTGATTTTCACAGCCAGATTGTGTATGCACTCTTCTTGGCACTGAAACCCTGCCTTGGAGAGCCCCAGTGTGGATCTGGGGGCTCTTGCTTCTTTGGTGGGCCAGGGGACACTTCCATAGCCAAGATATCCTTCCTGATACTCAATTGCCACACATGGGTGTGAAACTGGCCCATTTCATGTCTCTGCCCTTCCTATCAGTCTCTATGTGGCCTCTTCTCTATGTTTTTAGTTATAGAAGTTCTGTTCAATTAGATTCAGATGGTTCTCCAGGTTGATTGTTCTATGTTTTTGTTGTAATTTTAATATGGTATGATGGTAGGCAAACACAGCATTTCCCTACTCTGACATCTTGACCAAAAGTCATAGACCTAGTATTTTGATACCAAAAAAAGTAATATATATATTTAAGGTATTAAAATGTACAAATAAAGAAATAATAGAAAACAAACAGGATTAGAGAAGGAGATTTTAGGAAAAGACATTCTGAAAGAAAGCATTTATATGTCTATGTTTTGTCATAATATAAACAGTGAATAAAACAAAAATATGTTATCCAACAAAAATGCACATATGGTAAGTGATCTATGTACAACATGGAATTTACACAGTTCATATGGATTATTTTTTTGTTGTCTAAAATTTTGCATTAAAATTTGTTTTAAAACTCAGGTTAAGAATGGAATAAATTTTCCTAACTTCGACATTATAACTTCTGTGCTGTGCCTTTGACTTTACATAAATACTTCTGTTGATCATATCAAATTTTAAGATGCTAATAACAGGGTGTCAAAATGATTTTTTCATCAATCAGTACTACTGAATAAAATATATCGATAAGCTCTGGGTTTCCATGGCAGCACAGCTAAAATGTTACAAAAATTCAGCAAATATAGAAGCATATTTCAAAATACTACTTAAATAAAAGTATAAATATGCAAAACTAAACTACAATGTAGAAAACTGGGACTAAAAAATACTTAATAATTTATTTTTGCCTGTGCTTGAATTTTTTTTTTTCAGCATTTCCTTCTAGTTAATGTAAAGAAAACACAATTTAAAACTTTTTAGTTTTATATAATTAGGAACAATTCTTTGTGAAAGCAGAATATGTTAACTAGATGTAAACACATTTTATTAAATATTTATATAAACGAAACAAGTGAAAATGCTAGTTCAATTATTTCAAGTCTTGAAATACCGCCTTTAAAACTCTTTTAAGTTTATTTTATAAAAATAAAAACCAACTTGGTTTAATTATATATTTTTTAGATTTTTGCTTTATTAATGTTCAAGTTCATTCAGTCCTTTGAAAAATGACTAACAGTAAGGCCTTGAACTTTATGGTATATCTAATTGTTATTATTAATCATTTAGTAAAAATTTTTATTGAGGAATATGTCATACATTTAACAAGTACATGAAACACAAATGTACAGCTTAATGATGAATAATTATGAAGTAATAATCTGTGTAATCACTTTGCTAACTACCCAGAACCCCTTCACTGTCTCACTGTCCCTACTTAATCACAACTGCTTTTTTTCCCCAATAGACATAACAATTAGAATAGTTTTATGTTTTAACTTTCTTTTATTTTTTATGTATTGATCACCTGTGTATAAATCTCTATATATGTTGTATATTTGTTTTACATATATACCTAAAAGTGAGAGTTGCTATATTATAGGGTATGCATACCTTCAACTATACTAGAAACCACTGCTATTGAAATCAATGATACCAGTTTACATTATAATCAGAAGTGTGCGAGAGTTTTTATTGTTTCTTGATCTTGCCAACATCTTTAGTTTGGGCCAATTTGGTGGATACAAACTGACATCTCACTCTGATGTGTTTGTATTTTCTTGATTACTAGTGAGATTGAACACCTTCTTATATGTTTGACACTTTAGATTTACACTTTTTATGGATTTCTTGTTCAACAGTTGCCTATTTTTCTAGAATGGGTTGTCTATTTCCTTTTCTGATTTTTAGAAGATCTTTATATATTCTGGATAATAACCCTTTGTGGTAATAAACATTGCACACATATTCTTCTGCCCCGAATTTGTCTTTTCATACTCTTAATAATATCTTTTGATAAATGGGAGTTCATAATTTTAGCACTATATTTATTCATTCATTTTTATTGTATTGTATCTTGATTAAGAATTATTCCTTCCCCGATGTATAAAACATATTGTTTTATGTTATGTTCTAAAAACTTTCTCTCCTTCTGTCTGTTTCTCTCTGTTTCATTCTCTCTTAATTTCTTTTGTGTCTTTTACATTTAGATCAATAACCCACCTGGAATTGACTTTTGTGGATGCTGTAGAGGTATGATTTAATTTTCATTGATTTTTGCAAATAGATAACCAATTAATCTGGAAATTTTTAGAAATAAAATTTATATTCTGAAATAATTTTAGATTTGTAGAAAAGTTGTAAATTTAATACAGAGGATTCTGTATTCTCTTCATCCAGTTTCCCCTTTTGTGTTATTTGTAATAAGGAGAGAAACCATAGGGAAGAATGGAGGCATAAGTTCTATAAGCCTGTTGTTTGGTCTGGCCTTACAGACTGGTGAGTTTATGGTTCTAACCAGACAAGTGTCCATTTAGACAAACTTTTCTGTGGGTCCACAATGTAAAAACTGGATGAGATTTTTCTTTAGTCTGTTTTATGTCATAAGAACTTGGCTTTGCGACCAGTGAGAATATTCTCTCTGGTCTCCACCACCCAGAATGTACAAATACCAGCTTGTATTTGTTAGCCAACTGAAGAGACTGGTATTCTGAGACATGATGCCATGAGAAGATTTTTCTCTGTCTAATAGTGCCAGCAATTAGGGGAATTTTGTCAGAAACTATCCCAAACATAAGGGGCCTTTGTCATTTTAACTTTTGTTATCCTGTCAGTGCTGGAAAAGTCCCATTCCAGTGTTATCTGTTTGGTGTCACAGATTAGTGAGTCTGTGACTGAAGCATCTCATGTTCTCATGGTAAAATAAATATACTGTTTTCACCACACTATTCTTACCACCTGTGATAATGAAGATCTTTGCTTTTTAAGGCTAACTTCATGAGTGATCTTTCAAGATATTGTGAGGACTGAATTTTGTGCATCCTTTTTTTGTTTTCCTCTTGCATCCATGGCTGTCATGAAAAGGCTTATTAATTTGAGTCACTATTGAGATTAATATTAGATTCTACTCATCAGTAGCCAGAAAATGAATGCTTAAATTATACAAACTTCCATATTTGAGGGAAAAAAAATAGAGAGTTCTCATTTTAACCAATTGTCTTATTAGTACCTGTGGAAAGACCAAGTTAAAGAGTAGATAGAAAGGAATATAATGATGAGCCTTAGGAACTCCCTTAACAAGATGAAAGAATAAAAATTAGACTTAGAACAAAAATTAAAGCCCATATTCAATGCAAATCTTCTTTGTAAAATTTGGCCTCATCTCCTCTGCATAGTCCCTTAAATCCAGTAACTCTTCCACCTCCCCTAGAAAATCCTGTATACACTACCTGCCTGTTTTAATTTCTCTTTTTCTAAAAGATTTACAAAGAGCACTCCAGTCTGATCTCTAGACTCAGACTATAGAGGTTATTCATGTAAATGGCAAAAGAAAAGAAATTAATTTAGCAGAAGCGCCTGAGATAGAAAGTAAGTCTCACTTTGCTGTGCATACAACTCTTCCTACTTTCCAAGGCTCTGTAATCAGACTCTGCAAGCTTCATGCCTTCCTATACAATTCCCTTTGTGGCTGTATCTTGAACCCCTACCACAAAAACAACTAAAACACTAAAAAATTAATTTTGTCAATACCAGAATTAAAAAAGATTACATGTATACAACATACATTTATAGACATACATAAACACACAGACAGACAGAAATAAAAGTCTTACAGTTTGTTCTAAAATTTTAGACATGAATCAGGTATAATAAATCTCACTACTTTATAAATTACTGTGATATCCAAATTATGTTTCTGGCATTTGGAATAAGTTAAGTTTTTCTATTCAGATGGCTACACTGTCTTACTACTTATGGAGAAGACTTTTAATATTTTTATTTGACTTTTAATCTTATGGAGGCTATAGTCTAGTGATCAGGTAAGAGAGTTTTTATAGCAATTTGTATTTTAAAAACCTCTCTTTATTTCCCCTTCAGTCTCAGGCTCTCGGACATACAAAATTTGTTTTTCTCCTATTAATCTGCCTTGTGTCAATTTAATTTTTTTACTAGTCAAATAAGAACCCAGAAATAAATCCATTAATTTAAGATCAATTGATTTTCAACAAAGGTGCTGGAACACAAAGTGAGGAAAGGACAATTTCTTCGATAAATGGTGCTGGGAAAACTTGTTTTCCACATGTAGAATAAAATTGCACCCTTACCTCAGTCCATATACAAAAATCAACTGAAAATGAATAAACACTGAGGTGTAAGAGCTGATATCATAAAACTATTTGAAGAAAACAGGAAAAATCTAGTTGATATTGGTCTGGGCAATAATTTTTCTTGTATATGATTTTATCATAAGCAAAAAAACAAAATAGGCAAATGAGATTATATTTGCATTAAACTAAAATAAAAGGTTTACAGAGCAAGGGAAGCAGTCAAGAAAAAAAAGACAACCTATTAAATGGAAGAAAATATTTATAAATCACACATGTGATAAAGGGTTATTATGAGACTTTCAGTCAAGATAGCATAGTAAGTAGATACTATGGTCATCTCCTCTCACGATCACAAAAAAATTACAGCTGGACTACAGAACAACCATCATTGGTAGTCACCTGAGGTCTGGCTAAAAGGAAGTTCTACATCTGGAGACACATAGAAGAGGCCACCTAGAGACTGGTAGGAGGGGCAGAGATGTAAAACAAGCTTGTCTCACAATCATTTGTGATGATTGAAAATCGAGAGGGATATCTTGACTGCAGAGGTCCCCCTGTAAGAGCAAGGGATCTCATCCCCACACTGTGCTCTCTAGCCCAGATTTTCAGTGCCAGGAAGAGAAGTCCCCACAACCTCAGGCTGTGAAAACCAGTGGAGATTGTGAGACAAAGGGCTGCAAGTGTCGTAAACATTCCCATTAAAGGGTTCGCAAGTGGACTTACTCGGTGACAGACTCTCTTGCTCCGAGCTCTAGTGCTGGGGCAGCTGCTCAAGGAGTTCAAGGGACATAGAGGAGGAACTGAGTTATTGGGCTTTAGGGTAATAACTGGTGCAGCAACTTTCTCTTGGATAGAAGTGTTGTCAGTTTCCATTGTTCCTTAGGTGAGCCCTCCTCCATACTGGCATACAGACAAAAGTGGCCACCATATCTGAGTCTCCATCAACCTGGCTAACATAGATCAACCCTCACCTCCAGGTGATTTTCTGAGACCCTGCCCCTCCCAACATGCCAGCCTTAATAAACTGCCTCCAGTGTTTCCCCCACCCCCATACAAACGGCCTGCCTTGGTTCAAGCTGCAGGCTTTCCTAAAATCTCTCAAAGGCTCACAAAACATAAAGAAGGAGCATCTTGCCTCAATATGCCTTGTACCTCTTGCTGAGCAGCCCCAAGCCTGGCACAAGTGGCTGCTGGCTTTGATTCTTGGCTTGGCCTCTTGAGGCACCTCTGAGCCCAGTATGAGTGGCAGCCATCTGTGGATTGCCTGGTGACTCTTGACAGGTGGCCCTGGACAATGCATAGGCTAATGCTGAACTTCTCTTGCAGCTGGGCCCCTGCTAGGAGGCCTTTGAGCCAGCATACTTGGTGGCTGGCTTCAACCAGAGCTAGAGTACTACTCAGGGCTATATCTGAAAATGATACACCCAAAGGGCAGACTTGGCAGACACCACAGTCCTGCTAAAGTGAATCCTGCTTCATAGGATCAGCCCCTTCTTCACTGTCCAGTTCTCAAAATAAATCAGCCCATGGGTCAATTCCTCCTATTAATGTGCAAATAGCAACCAAAGCTCAACTACAACAGATGAGCACACACGTATGTTGGGCACCCAGCTCAGATGATCAGGAAAGATTATGCCACTTGCCCCACCCAGCTGTACATACAATCATCATTGGTAGTCACCTGAGGTCTGGCTAAAAGTGGTACATAAAGCCACTCTACTAAGACTGAGAGAATGAGGAGCCTTACAGAGCACATAGAAACAAACACAGGGAGAAAGCCAAAATGAGGAGACAAAGAAACATGTTTCACATGAAAAAATAGAACAAAGCTCTAAAAAAAAAGAAAAAAATAGAGACAAACAATTTACCACATGTAGAATTCAAAACACTGGTTATAAAGAAATTAGGGGAAGAATAAATGAACTCAGTGAGAACTTTAACAAAGAGATAGAAAACCTACAAAATGGAGATAGGAAACATAAAAAAGAGCCCGTCAGAAATAAAGAATACAATAACTAAAATTAAGAATACATTAAGAGGAACCAACAATAGATTAATTGCAGCAGAGGATCAAATCAGCAATTTAGAAAATAACGTAGCAGAAAACACCGAATTAGAAAATCAGCAAGAATAAAGAAAACTTCCAAATGAGAATAGTTTAAAGGGCTTCTGAAACAACATCAAAAATGCTAACATTTGCATCATAGGGGTGCCAGAAAGAGCAGAAAGAGAGCAAGGAATTAAAGATCTATTTGAAGAAATGATGATGGAAAACTTCCTTAACCTGGTGAAGTAATTAGACATATAAGTCCAGGAAGCACAGAGAGTCCCAAGAAACTTTCTTAATGTGGTAAAGAAAGTGGTTATATAATCTCAGGAAGTGCAAAGGGTCCCAAAAAAGGTAAACTTAAAGAGGCCCATACCAAGACACATAATAATTAAAATTTCTAAGGTTAAAGACAAAGAGATAATTTTAAAAGCAACAAGAGAAAGGCACAACAGAAACTTTGGAGGCCAGAAAGGATTGGTATAAACTATTAGAGTGATGAAAAGCAGACTTACAACCATGCTTACTCTACTTAGCAAAGCTGTCATTTAGAATCAAAAGATAGATAAAGAGCTTCCCAGAAAGAAAGAAAGAAAGAAAGAAAGAAAGAAAGAAAGAAAGAAAGAAAGAAAGAAAGAAAGAAAGAAAGAAAGAAAGAGAAAGAAAGCAAGCTGAAGATGTTCATCATCATGAAGCTAGTATACAGGAAATGTTGGAAAGACTTCTTTAAGACAAATATATAGAAAGATAGATAGGTAGAGAGAGAGAGAGAGAGAGAGA
>NW_006438872.1:305713-333658 GCF_000325575.1 Pteropus alecto
GTATTAAATGCTCCAATCAAAGAGAGGGTGGCTGAATGGATAAGAAAACAAGACCCTTACATATGCTGCCTATAAAAGACTCCCTTTAGACTGAAAGACACGGAGAGACTGAAAGTAAAGAAATAGAAAAAGATATTTCATGAAAATGAAAAAGAAAACAATAACAAAAAGCTGTGGTATCAATACTTGTACCAGACAAAATATACTTTAAAACAAAGGCTATAACAAGAGACAAAGAAGGACCTAGTAATCCCACTTCTGGGTATTTATGAAAAGAAACCCAAAATACTACTTTGACGGGACATGCACATTCTTATTTTCATTGCAGTATTATTTACAATAACTGAGATATGTAGGCAACCTAAGTGTGCATCAATGGATGAATGGATAAAGAAGAGATAGTACATATATATATACAATAGAATATTACTCAGTCACAAAAATAAATAAATGAAAGAATGAAATCTTGTCATCTGCAAAAACAGGGATATAGCTAGAGGGTATTGGGCTGAGTGAAGTAAGTCAGACAGAGAAAGACAAATGCCATATTTTACTTAAATGTGGAATCTAAATAACAAAATAAACAAGTAAACAAAAACAAACTTATAGATACAAAGAACATTTTGAGGGATGGCAGATGGAAGGGGGGTTTGTGGGGTGGCAGAAAGAGGAGAAGGAATTAAAAAGTGCAAATTGGTAGTTACAAAATAGAGCGATGTATAGTATATAGCATAAGGAATAAAGTCAATAATATTGTAATAACTATGATATTAGATGTGTACTAGATTAATTGGAGTGATCATTTGTAAGTTATATAAATATCTAACAAGTATGTTATACACCTAAAACTAATATAATATTGTATGTCAATTATAGTCAAAAAAATTTTTAAATAAAAAAAAAAACTTAATATAAAAATATAAGAAATTCAAACAACTCAATTGTAAGAAAACGAATAACCTGATTTAAAAATAGGCAAAGGAACCAAATAGATACTTCTGCAAAGAAGATTTACAAATGGACAACAGATATATGAAAAGATGCTCAACTCAACATCACATTCCTCAGGGAAATACAAATCAAAACCATAACGATATATCAGCTCAAATTTGTTAGAATAGTTATTATGAAAAACACAAAAGATAACAAGTATTGCCCAGGATATGGAGAAAATAGAATTCTGTACACTGTAAGAATGTAAATTGGTACGGCCACAAAAAACTTAAAAATAAAACTACCATATGATCGATCAATGCCTCTTCTGGACATATATATAAAAGAAATAAAATCATGATTTCAAAGAAATATCTGCACTACCGTGGTCATTATAGCATTATTCTCATAGCCAAGATATGGAGACAACGTAAGGATCTATCTAATAATGAATGGATAAAGAAGATGTGAGATATATATATATTTAATAAAATATTTTTAGCTACAATAAGAAGGGAAATTCTGCCACTTGTGACATTATGAATGAACCTGGAGGACATTATGCTAAGTGAAATAGGCCAAAGATTCATACTGTATGATGTATTTTAGATGGTATTTAAAAAAAAAATCAAACTCATAAAAGTATAGAGTAGAACAGTGACTATCAGGGGCTGGGGGCTAAAGAAAATTATATGTTCCTAAAAATATACAAAGTTTTGGTTTCACAGAATGAACAAGTCTATAGATGTAATGTACAAGCATAATGACTACACTTAGTAATACTGTACTGAACACTGGAAATATGTGAAGGGTATATAGATTTCAGGTGCATGAATCATCTACAGAAAAAAAAATGGTAGCTAGGCAAGGAGATGATATGTTAATTAGCTTTATTGTAGTAATCATTTCACTACCTATATGTATATCAAATAATGTTGTAAACTTAAATTTATAATTTTTTTTATTTAAAAAATTCTCTTCTACTCATTTGGTCGAAAAATCTTGGGGTCCTCTTTCAAGCCTCTATTTCCCTGACACTCCACATTCAATTTACCTTCACATTTTTTAAGATCTACCTTCAATGTATCACAACCTTGACCACTTTACTTTTGCTATAACCACCTTCGTTCAAGCCACCATCATCTCTTCCATGGACAAAAACAAGAGTATGTTATCTGTTCTGTCTATCCCTGTCTTTGCCTTTACTACTTCTTTATAGAGCATCTAGAATATTAAATTTAAGATTAAGTCATATCATAGTATATCTCTGTTTAAAATGTTCAAATGGCTTTTTTATTTCATTATGGGTAAACACCAAACCCTTCTAATGATCTCGAAACATCTACATAATCTGACTCATTTTGTCTCTCTTAATTATATACTCTAGCACAACAGTCCACAGCTTTTCTAGCACCATGGACTGGTTCTCCTAAGAGAACCTAATGCCTAATTATCTGAGGTGGAGCTGAGGCGGTGATATTCTAGCACTGGGGAGCAACTGCAACCACAGATGAAGCTTCCCTAACTTGCCCAACTTCCCTTACTCACCTCCTGCTGTGTGGACTGGCTCCTAACAGGCCACAGAACAGTACTGGTCCATGGCCCAGGGGTTGGGAACCCCTGCTCTACCACAATGGTTTAGCTGTTGTTCAATGAACACATGAGGGATGCTTCCACTTTAGGTACTTTGTACTTGCAGTTCCTCTGCCAAGCATCTTTCTCACAGATACTATAAGACATCTACTTGGACAATTCTCTCACTTCCTTCAGCTCTTTGCTCATTTATCTTATCAAAGAATCTTTCTTTAATCACCTCTTTTTACCTAACTCGATATATCCTATCACTCTTATCTTGATTTAATTTTTATAGTATTTGTTTTTATCTATCTATCTATTATCTATCTATCTATCTATCTATCTATCTATCTATCTATCTAGATATAGTGAGGTAGATATAGATATAAGTTTACACATTTGCTTTATTAATTATTTTTTTCTAGCACTAGAATACCAAGATGCAAGGTCAACGTGGATAGACAGTTTTTTTCTCAGTGCTATCACTCTAGAATCTACAACCTGACAAAAAGTATGTGTTCAACTCTAATCTGACAACATAAGGAATTTGTTGAATAACTAGTGTGAGAGGAAGTACATATTAACTTTGTGACTTAGAAGCCTAATTTTATTTGAAGGTATTCATATGTAGCAATAACTATACTGTATTTGTTTAAAAGAAAATAAAACACTTTATTGTTTGTCTATTTCTAAATAAATCACTTAAAATAATGGTTTTCACAATTTGAAAGATCCCCAAAAATATCTTTGGGGCTTTAAACAATATAAAATTCTAAGTCTACTGTGACTGACGACCAGAAACAACAGGGTATAGTCTCTAAAGTTTCTTAATCAGTAGACTTAGTGTGAAACTGGCAACTCTATATTAGAATACCCCTTAAGTGAATATAGAGATCTAGTCTTGGGAACCACTAATTTATCTAAGTCATTTGGCACTGCCCTAGGTCATGTTTCTAGGAGATCAACTCCCATGTTGAAACTTGGAGAAATGAGAGAACTGTAGAGGAAAGTGAGCAATGAGTCATCAGCATCATTGAACAAACCTACGATTACATTAATAAAATAAACAACAGATCTACCATATAATCCTGCTCTGGTCACATATATTTGGTATTGGCTGAAATACATTTACATTTAAGACAGTGGACATAAGGAATGGAGAAATATCATTATGCAGATCTATTACTGAAAATGAGAACACTGGATAGGAATTCCAAAACTTTTGCCACTATGATATACACTCATTGTTTTTTTGATTTTGCAACTCCTTCTGTTCTTTCCATACACTGTCCATTAAAATAAAAACAAATAATGGTGATAGATATATAATTATATGTTTTAAAATAAATTGATTATAAAATTAATTTAGTTTTTAGATTACCACAAACATTATTTGAGATATTTGGAGAAGCCATATAATATGGTCAAAATGAACTTGTAGAAGGTCATCTATGGTTCTGACTATGCTAAACTTGCAGAAATGGTCAGAATTTTCTTTTCTTCTAAAGGTATGTGAATGCATAAAGAGGATCCTAAATGGTCATAAGGATTATCAGTTCAAAAACATTTTTAGTCAAGAGCTGTTCCTGAAATTAGAGGCTGTAAAATTAGGACTCTCTAACAGTTGCCATTTTTTAATAAAAAAGTTATTACAGTTATCTACAATAAATTGAGGTATAGAAATGAGATAGAAGAGTAAGCAAAAACTTAAATTATTTTAAGGAATATTTAATAATATTAAAATGCCAAAATTTAATATTTAGAATTTGAATATACAATATATATATATGCATTATACACATATGCACCATTACATACAGTGTCTATGGTTACATATCAAAATGATTAAAGTTATTTCTTCGTAGTGGGACTATGGTGCATTTTTTTTCTTTTGTTTATAGTTTTTAAAATCATTTACAGTGGGCATAATTTTTTAAAATGATAATAATATGTTTATGACAATTATTCTTACTAGACACCACATTGCTATAAGAGACAGCCCCCCCCATCAAAAAAAATTTGGGAACAGAAAGACATTTCCGTGCAAATTAAATTTATCTAAAATGTTATTTTCCGTTTCTCCTCTTTTTTGCTGCTGAGAACCACAAAAATGCTTGCTTTCCCACATGTGCATATATCTACAGTAGAGTTTCAAATTTATGCACATTTTTAACTTATGAAATATGAAATTTGAAGGCTTGTCTTTTTCTCTGAAGTTTTTTTTCTTTGAATGCCAGTTCTGATTTTCTTTTAGTAAATACTTTTAAAAATGAGCCATTTAAAGTCTTTTTTTTTTCAAAAGGCACTATATCTTTTATTTTTCTCAGTTGCAGCTATCCTCTATTAATTGTAATTTGGGTAAAAATTTTCTTAAGTACTGCCTATTATCCGTGCTATACTTGAAAACAATTTAAGCCTCACAACACCTATATAAATTTAAACACTTTGTCCCCAATTTATGGATCAGTAATTGAGACCTAAAAATGTTAAGTGAGTTGCCAGAGGTTTAGACTTTGTTCTGCAAAATTAATGCAAAATGGTGTTTTTGTATAAATTGCTCAAAATGAAATTGGTTTTCCTTTTATTTATATTTTAATGTTTTCTCTTTCTTTTCTAATGTATATATGGATTAATGCCAATTAGAAAAGCCACTTCACATATGTGTACCCTTCATTAAATTTTCTCAGAGAAACTAAGATCTCTAATTTTCTTGTGATTCTTTTGTCCATAAAATAAAATAAGTTTTTTACTTGTGTCATTAGATTTGTTGTAAGCTAAAGATACTTGTTATTATTATATTGTGGCTGTATTATCCATTTGAAATGTATCTAGAAGTGTATTATGTATTATAAATATTTTTAGGTGCTGGAGATATATCTTAAAGGGAATTTGCAATCTGTGTAGGTGGTGGTATATGAAAGAGGAGACTGAGGGGAGGACAATTAAATGGTTAAGCTACAGTTACAATGCCAAGTGATATATACAGTGTGCTTCAAAAGCTCATAGGAAAACAACTTGCTAAGATTTAGAGGAGGAGAAATAAATGGGTTTATTTACAAAGGTGCAAAGCTTTTAAGTTGCTTCTGCAAGAAATGGAAAAACAAACAATGTGCCTTAAACACGACTTAGTTTGAGCTGATCAAATTTTTACTTTGAAAAGAATGCTTTGTCTGAGCCTGATGTAGAGAATGGATTAAAGAGGAAATATAAGAGGCTGAGAAAGCCAGTTGGAGGAGTGGGAGAGGAACAAACTTTCCTCTACCCAAAGGCTCTTCTGGCTGATCTAATAATCTAATGTAGGGGTTCCATACAAATGTATATATTAAATTTGGTTACTTTTTCTCGCTAATCTATCTCATGTCTCTTTGGTATTTTCAACTCAAGGAATTTTAAATGGCTGTACTATAAATTATGTGGGAGAGAGGCAAAAGAAGGTTGTGGGAGATCACTGTCTTAGTTTTCTATTGCTGAGTAACAAATTATGGCAAATTTAGTGGCTTTTAACAACAATTAATAAACAATGTATTAGCTCACAGTTACGTAGGTCAGAAATCCTTGACTGGTTTCTCTGCCTAGGTTTCCACAATTACAAAGTCAAGTCATCTGTCAACCTGTGCTCTTATATATTGGGAAGCTCTGTGGAAGAAACTGCTTCTAAGCTTATTCAGGTTTTTGGTGGAATTTACTTCCATGCAATTGTAAGATTGGGAGATTGGGATCCCTGTTTTCTTGTTGATTGGTGACTAGGGGTTGGTCTACCTTCTAGAGGCAACTCATATTTCTTGGATCATAGCACCTTCTTTCTTCAAAGTGAGCAAGAAAACGTCATTAAATCTTTCTGCTTTAAATTTCCTTGGCATCTTCTTCTGAAAAATTTCTCTTCCCCTTCTTTCTCACGTTTTCAGGGCTCATGTGATTACATTGTCCCCAGTGGGATAACCAAATAATATCTCTTTCATAAGGTCAATTGATTCATAGCTTTACATGTAAGGGTAACATTCATAAGTATATCTTACAACATTCACAGTTGCTAATATTAGGGCATGAAATATATTCAAGGATCATGATTAGGTCACAAAAGAGAAATGTCAGATATTATTTTTCAGTTTACAAAGGGCTCTGTAACTCATCCTATATATTTTGGATTTTTTCCTAAACAATTAGCTAATGTGGGATAATAGAGCATATCTAATCCAATCAATGTTTTAAATGATTTTTAAATTAACTCAATGCTTTTCTTTATTATCTCATTCTCATAAAAACCTTAGTATTCTACATTACAGATGGGAAAACTGAGAAACAAAGATTTAAGCATCTGCCAAATATCCCAAAAATAGTAAGGAGAAGAGTTGAAATTTCAGCCCACACAATTCACCATTTTATTAAACTTTCTTTTTTAGAGAAAATGAATGCTATTAAAAGGTTTTAAACAGACGGGGAAAAAAAAAAAAAAAAAAACCCATGATCAGCTTCGTATTTTAGCTGTATTACTCTGACTTCCCTATTGATAATGAATTAGTTCAAAATACGACTCATAATAAGGAAATTGGTTGAGTTTTTACAATAATCTTAGCAAGACCTTATAGCAGATTGTAAAAAGTTAAGTAGATGTATGATTGGGTTTGAGAAGCAAAATTATTAAGACTTTATGTTTGAATATATGTGAATAAAGAGAACAGAAAGAGGTCTAAGATGCTCTGTTTTCTGTTTTTGGAAACTGAATGCAGCCTTTTACTGGCATAATGAGGCTCAGGGACAAGGAGCAGTTTTAGTGGAAAATGAGAAAAAGAGAGAGGCGATAGTGAATCTTGCTCATGGCAAATTGAATTTGTTATAGTCTTAGTATGCTTATTTTCTCCCACAGACAATTGGCTATATGGATCTAGATGTTAGTAGAGAGATCTACCCTGGAGAGATAAATAAAGTTAGGAAGTGAAGTGATTAGATTTAAATTAACAAAAGATCACTCAGGCATCTTTGTATAATATGGAGGCATCTGCTTATGACAAACTAAAATTCAGAGCATTTTCATAAAATAAATCAATATATGGAAACTCTTATTGTTACACTTTGACTTTTATAAAATTTTGCTGATGTCTTTTATATTAATCCTGCCACAAGAGGTTCTCACAAATATCTAGCAGATCATTCTGGCTGCTTTCAGGAAAAGGCAATATAAAAGTTGATGGAATGGAATTTCCAGTCAAGATGGCAAAGTAGATAAATCCTCTGTTTGCCTCCTCTCATGGCCACATCAAAATTACAAGCAAACTACAAAACAACTGTCGTGGAGAATGATCTAAAGTCTAGCTGAACAGAAGTCCTACAACTAAAGACCTACAGAAGAAGCCTTCTTGAGACTGGTAGGAAGGGCGGAAATGCTGAGCAGGCTGTCCTACATCCACCTGTGCAAATAGTAACCAAGGCTCAACGACAACAGAAGGGCACATACAACACATACAAGGGACACACCTTGAGCACCTCATTCAGGAGAGAAGAGGAGACTGTGCCACTGGGCCACACAGCACACTTACTACATAAAGTCATTCTTCTAATACCAGGAGACATAATAGCCTTACCTAATGTATAGTAACAAACACAGAGTGGAAGCCATAATGGAGAGAAAAGAAATGTCCCAAATGAAAGAACAGAACAAAAGTACAGAAAAAGAACTAAACAAAATGAATAAAAACAATCTACAGATACAGAGTTCAAAACTCTGGTTATGACAATGCTCAATGAACTGAAGACAAAAGTAGATGAATTCAGTGAGAACATGAATAAAGTGATAGAAGACATAAAATTGGAGATATAAAACATAAAAAAAGTTAGAACTAAGAAATATAATAACTGAAATGAAGAACACACTAGAGGGGTCAACAGAGTGGATGAAATAGAGAATCAAATCAGTGATTTAGAAGAAAAGGTAGCAGAAAACACCCAATTTGAAAATCAATAAGAAAAAAGAATTTCAAAAATGAAGATAGTTTAAAGGGCCTCTGAGACAACATCAAAAATACTAACATTTGCATCATAGAAGTACCAGAAGGAGAAGAGAGAGTTCAAGGAATTGAAAACCTATTTCAAGAAGTAATAACGGGAAACTTTCTTAACCTAGTAAAAAAAAGTAGTCATATAATCCCAGGAAGTACAGAGAATTCCAAACAAGGTGAACTTAAAGAGGCCCACACCAAGACACATCATAATTAAAATATGTAAAGTTGAATCAAAGAGAATTTTAAAAGCAACAAGAAAAAAGCAATTACTTACCTACAAGGGAGCTCCCATAAGACTGTCAGCTGATATCTCCACAGAAACTTTTCAGGACAGAAGGGATTGGCATGAACTATTTAAAATGATGAAAAGCAAGGAAAACAACCAAGATTACTCTACCCAGCAAAGCTATCATTGAGAGTTAAAGGACAGATAAAGAGCTTCCCAGACAAGAAAAAGCTAAAGGAGTTCATCACCACCAAACTAGTATCACGAGAAGTGTTAAAGGGACTTTTTTAAGATAAAAAAGTGAAAAAAAGATAAAAAAATTGAATAATAAAATAGAAATAGCTATATATCTATAAACAATTATTTAATATAAATGGATTAAATGCTCCAATCAAAAGATAAACTTAATAAATGAGTAAGAAAATAAGACCCCTACATATGTTGCCTATGAGAGAATTACTTCAGATCAAAAGACACACAAACTGAAAGTCAAAAAATGGAAAAAATATATTTCATGAAAATGAAAGCCAACAAATCAGAAAAGTTGGAGTAGCAATACTAATACCAGACAAAATAGACTTTAAAACAAGGGCTATAACAAGAAAGAAAGAATGATCCAATAATCCTACTTTTGGGTACTTATGCAAAGAAACCAAAAACACTATTTCAAAGGATCATGCAAATTCATATGTTCATTGCAGTGTTATTTATAATAGCCGAGATATGGAAGCAACCTGGTGTTCATTAATGGATGAATAGATAAAAAAGAAATGGTGCAGATACACAGTGGAATATTACTTATCCAGAAAAGAAAATGAAATCTTGCCATATGCAGCAACATGGATGAACCTGGAAGGTATCATGCTGAGTGGATTAAGACAAAGATGGATGCTATATAATTTTACTTACATGTGGAATGCAAAGAACAAAATAAACAAACAAACTTATAGATACAGAGAATATTTTGATGGTTGCTAGATGGGAAGGGATAAGGTGTCGGTGAATAAAGAGAAGGGATTAAGAAGTACAAATACATAGTTACAAAACAGTCATGTGGATGTGAAATATAGCATAAGGATTATTGTTAATAATACTGTAATAACTATGCGTGGTGTCGTATGGATACTAGATTTATCAGGGTGATAACTCTGTAAGTTGTATAAGTGTCTAATCATCATGGCATGCACCTGAAATTAATATAATATTGTATGCCAACTGTATTTTAAAAATAAAAAAATGTATTTTTTTTTAAAAAGTGGAGGGTATTGACTTCTGTGTTAAACAGTGTTAGTGGCTTTGACCAGGGTGGTGTTGGTAAAGATAAAGAGAATAAATAAAATACCAAGAAATAAAATTGAATCCTGAATTTTTTGCTTTTCATCTTTCATTTTAATTTTGGCTGAATAATGCTGTGAATTTTTATACTATGAGTTGTAGTGCAGATGTTGTTTTGTGCTTTTTAAACCAATGTTATATAATATCAGAATATATATTTACATAATTGTTAATGATTATGTGCTCTCATGAGTTTTCTTTCTTTCATAAAATCTATTGAGTAACATAAAATAAACCAATGTGTTTATTTTGCTCTTTTCCAGGGGCAAAATTTTCCATCTAATTTTGAGGTTCTACGAGACAATATCCTTGAACTATCATCTGCACAAGTTTTTTTGTGGCTCCTACTTTTGACTAATATATATATTATATATACTTGTATATATATTATACACACTAATATATAATATATATAATATATACATATATATTCATTCATTCAAATAATATCAGAAGCTTAGTTAAGACATGTCTCTTGTTTATTTGGCTAATAAAATTAGAAGTATAATTCATGAGTGTTACATTTGTTTTAATTTATTAATTTTACTGGGAGATAACATGACTTTAATGACGAGTGCATCTAGAAATAGTCCAGGTTACCAATTCACAAAGTATTTTCCTAGTCATTTTAAGGCATGGTGATAGTACAAGAGATCACTTATGTATTTTTATCACCCACTATATATAGTCAGTGAAGTCAACCACTAAAAACGTTTTATAAGAATATAGTGCTAAAATTTAACAAACCTGCATAATTGGCTTTATTTAGTCTATGTCTCTGTCACAGGACACTGTCATAGCAAATCTACTCAACTGCTCTTTATTCTACATGTCTATAAAAAGAAATCGAGCAGCATTATTTTTAATTGCCAAAATTTAGAAATAAGTATCATACCCTTAGTAGATGAATGGTTGAGCAAACTGTGGTACATTCATACAATGGAATGTTATTCAGCAGTTAAAACAATATATTCAATGACAAAAAAGAATGAGTTAGTGATGTCAGCCAAATGGCTGAATAATTATCTTTTCATATCCCCACTCAACAATAGCAATTTGTGATCCATCCACAAACAAAAGTTCCTTGTGTAGCTGTAGAATCCAGCATCATATGTCAAGAACCCAGGAGAATATTATGACCTTCAAAAAATAAAACATTTCAGCACAATAAAGAAAACGAAAAAAAAAAAAAGCAACCTATGAAAGAAGAGAAAATATTTATAATCCATATATCTGACACAAGGTTAATATGTAAAATATAGCCACAAGCATTACTGACTGAGTGATCAGCATATACTACAGCAGCGGAGCCCAGTGATCAGGGCAGAAAAGAGGACAGAGATAAAATACAAAGGAGGGACAGCTGTGTTTTAGCGACTGTCATTGTCAAGCAGAAAGCTGAGTCATAGAGCCTAATCATCACTCACACTCTCCTGAGCTTACTTTCCCAGACCTTCCCAGAGCTAGCACCAGGCCCCAGGGCCCCAGGGGAAACTGCAGCAGAGTCAGGCTACAGAGCAGAGAATCTGCAGCCCCAGAAACTGAGAAAATGCACACTATGGCTGATCTCATTGACAGGAGTGGAGATATAGAGACCAGGCAGCTAAAGCCTGGCAGTAAGCATTACTAGAATAAAAAATGCCACAGGCAAACCACTGGCTTTTCCCAACCCACCAACCCCCACCCATCCAGGCTGATTGTAGCTGAGGCACTGGGGCAACTCAGACAGCACAACACTGCAGCTGGCTGCTGGGGCAGCGTGGGAATTTAGGGACTCTTCAGAACATTGGAACCCCATCATCCATGAAATTCTCCCACAGAGGCGGAGACCTGGGACAGAGGCAACTTGGTCTCAGAGGAAACACGCACTTTCTCAGGAAATAAAGGGCATTTTTTTTTTGTCACATAGCAAAGATCCAAGAGGTCTGGACAGTGAAGAAAGCATGTGCACCACTCACTGAAAAACAAAGAAAAACTTCTTTCCTTATCAATGTGCTAAAGAAAGATTACTCTTAATGGCAGTATTTTATATTTTAAAGCACAGTATATTCTCATAAATGCCTAGGTGGAGAAATAATTAATCAAATACCATGAACAAACAGGATGACAAAACTGCTCAGAAAGAAAATAAAACATTTCCAGAAAATAAACTTAAAAATATAGAAATATGTGATTTAAATAACAGAGAATTCAAGATTGCAGTTCTGAAAATAAATCAGTGAGATGCAAAACAATTCTCATTGGCAGTTCAATTAACTCTAAAACAAAATCAATGAACAGAAATACATTAAGAAAAAATATTAAAACTCAAAAATGAAATCAAATAGAACTTCTGGAGCTGAAGAATTAAAAAAAAAAGATGAAGAATGAAATAGACAGTTTAAGAAATATAGCTAATCACATGAATAAAAGAATAAAAGCCAGAAATTCGGAAATGACATAGATGAAAAAGAGATTTAATGTGGAAAAAAATACAACTACTCTACAAGAACTATCTGATACCATCAGAAAAAGCAATATAAGAACAATAGATATACCAGAAGGAGAAGAATGGGAGAAAAAAATAGACCCAATTTAAACAGTTGATGAGAACTTCCTCAACTGTAGAAAGAACTGGATACTCAAATCCAAGAAGCAAACAGAACATCTAATTATCTCAACTGAAAAGGGCCTTCTCCAAGACACATTATACTAAAACTATCATAAAGTAATGACCAAAAAAAAAAAAAAAAAAGAATATACAAGGCAGCCAGGAAAAAGAAGACAGTAACCTAAAACAAACAAACAAAACATTAGACTATCATCAGACATTTAAGCAGAAACTTCACGAGCTAGAAGAAAGTGGAAACAAATATTTAAAATATTGAAAGAGAAATTACCAGCTAAAAATAATATATCCGGAGAATTTCTTCTTTAAATATAAAGGAGAAATAAAGACCTTTTCAGAAATACAGAAGCTGAGGAAATTTTCCACAAGGCCTCCATTATAGGAAATGCTAACGGGGATTATTTGAACTGAAACAAAAAGACAAAAAGATACAAAACTATGAATAAGATAACTAAAAGACAGACAGAAACAGGAAAGTGCAACCATTATTCAGAATAGATTATTGTACAATTAAATATTACATAATGGTTAAAAGAGGTTACAACAGTTTTAAAAGAGAAGAAAAAGACAATAGCTATCTCAACTCAGAAATAAACTCATTGCATAAATAGGAATAATGAGACAGCAAAAACAGAAAAGGAGAGGAATTAAAGGTCTGAATGTGCAAAGAGGAATAAAGATAAGATACACACAAAAGAAAAAGAACTGCTGTATATATAAAACTCTCTTTTATGTAAACTTAATGGTAACCAAGCAGAAAAAAAAAAATTCAGAACTGAGACACATGATTAAAATATAGAGAATGGAGATAATTATCATAGAATGTCACCAAATAATAACAGACAGATAAACAAAGGCAAAGAAACAATGGAGACACTGAGCCACCAAAAAATAAAAGATAAAATGGCTATAGAAAAACCTCATACTTCAGTAATCACCAAATGTAAATGGACTGAACTCACCAATAAAAAGGCACAGAGTAGCAGACTGGATAAAAAAACAAAACCTAACCATGTGATGCCTTCAAGAGACACATCTCAGCTGCAAGGACAAACATAGACTCCAAGTGAAAGGGGAGAAAATGATAACCCAAGCAAATAGCATCCAGAGAAAAATGATGGCAGCCGTATTCATATCTAATGAAATAAACTTCAAGATAAAAAAAGGTAACAAGAGACAAAGATGGGCATTTCATAATGGTAAAGGGGACAGTACATCAGAAAGATGTAACACTTATCAATATATATGTTCCCAATTAGGGAACACCAAAATATATAAAGCAAATACTAACAGAACCAAAAGGAGAAACTGGCAAAAACACAATTATAGTAGTGGACCTAAATACTCCACTCTCAGCTATTGATAGATCATCTAAACAGAAAATCAATAAGAAAATATCAACTCTAAATTACACATTAAACCAATTAAACATAATCGATGAAAGCATTTCATCCCAGAACAGCAGCTTATACTTTTTCTATAGTGCACAAGGAACATTCTCAAGGATTGAACACATACTGGGACACAGAGATAACCTCAACAAATTTCATAATATTGAAATCATACCAAGCATATTCTCCGACCACAATGTTTCAAAACTGTAGATCAACTGCAAAAAGTAAGTGGGGAAACACACACACACACACACACACACACACACAAATATGTGGAGGTTAAACAATCTGCTACTAAAGAATGACTGGGTCAAAGAAGAAATAAAAAAAGAGATCAAGAGGTACATAGAAACAAACGTGAATTAAAGTGTAACATAAAAACATTTGGGACACGGCAAAAGCTATAATAAGAGAAAAGTTCATATCATTACGGGCCTTTTTCAAGAAACAAGAAAAATCCCAAATAAACAACCTAAAAATCATCTTAAAAAATTAGAAAAAGAAGAACAAATAAAGTCTCAAATCAGCAGAAAGAAGAAAATAATATAAAAATTAGAAAATAATTAAATGAAATTAAGAACAAAAGAATAATAAAAAAATAATGCCACAAAGAGCTGATTTTTTGAGATTAATAGGATTAGCAAAACTCTTGCTAGACTCACCAAGGAAATAGGAGAAAAGACATTAAAAAACAAAATCAGAAATGAAAAAGAAGTTATGACAGATATTACTGATATACAAAGGATCATCCAAGAATGCTATAAAAAATTATACGCCACCAATTTTAATAACCTAGGAGTAATTGACCAGTTCTTAGAAATATACAACCTTCTTAGACTGAATCACAAAATACTGGAAAATTTAAATATAACAATCAACAATAAAAAAAATTGAAAGTCATCAAAAACTTTCCCCAAAGTAAAAATTCAGGCCAAATGGTTTTACTATGAAATTCTACTAAATATTCAAAGATTATTCAACACCTGTTCTGCTCAAACCTTTCCAAAAAATTGAGAGGAGACAATACTTCTGAACTTATTTTATGAGGCCAACATTACCTTGATACCAAAACCTGGTAAAGATATCACACACACACACACACACACACACACACACACACACACACACACGCACACGCACACGCACACGCACACATACACACCCACAGAAGAAAACTATAGACCACTATCTCTGATGGCTACAGATCTCAAAATTCTAAACAATGTACTAAGAAATTCAAGACCATAGTACATTAAAAAATTTATACATCATGATCAAGTGAGGTTCATTCCAGAGGCACAAAGATGGTTCAAAATATGCAAATCAATTAATGCAATATACCACACAAAGAAAATAAAGAATAAGAATTATATGAGCATATCAATACATGCGGAAAAACATATGTGACAAGATACAGAATCCTTTCATTATTAAACACTTAACAAATGAATATAGAAAAAAAGTACCTTGATCTAATAAAGACCATATATGCCAAACCCTCATCTAATATCATACTTAATGGTAAAAAATAAAGCCTTTTCTCTAAGATCAGGAACAAGACAAAGTTGTCTCCTCTACCACTCTTCTTCAACACAGGGTTGGAATTTCTAGCTAGAGCAATAAAGCAAGAGAAAAAATGAAAGACTTCCAAATTGATAATGAAAAAGTCAAATTGTCTCTTTTGCAGATGACATGATTATGCAGAAAACCCTAAAGACTATTAGATATAATAAACAAATATGATAAAGTTGCAGATTACAATATTAACATACAGAAATTCATAGATTTCCTTTACAGTAAAAATGAAATTTTAGAAAAAAAATCAAAAAATATTTTTTGAAACTGCAACAAAAAATAAAATATCTAAAAATAAACTTAATGAAGCATGGGAAGAACCTACACACTGAAAACTATAAGACATTATTAAAAAAATTGAATACGACATAAAGAAATGGGAAGATATTCTATGTTCATGGATTGGAAACAGGAACATAGTTGAAACGGCTATACTACTCAAAGCAATATATAGGTCTAATGCAATCCTCATCAAAGTCCAAATATCATTTTTTTAAAGAAATACAACAAAAATAATCAAATTATATGGAAGCACAACAGAACCCAAACAGTTGAAGCAAGCCTGAGGAAAAAAGAACAAGGCCAGAGGTATCACACTACCTGACTTCAAATTATAATACAAAGTGACAATAATAAAAATAGTATGGTATTGATAGAAAAACAGACACACAGACCAATGGAACAGAATTGAGAGCCCAGCAAGATCCCATATCTATAAGCAGATAATTTTTGACAAAGGAGGTAAAAACATGCAATGGAGAAAAGAAAGCCTCTTCAATAAATGGTGCTGAGATAATTGGAAAGTCACGTGAAAAAGAATGAAATCAGACTGCTATCTGTCACCATATACCAAAATTAACTCAAATGGATCAAAGACCTAAATATAAGACCTGAAAGAATAAAATGCATAGAAGAAAACATAGGTACAAAACTCATGGACCTTGATCTTAGAGAAAATATTTTGAATTTAACCTCAAAGACAAGGGAAGTAAAAGCAAAAATAAATAAATGGAACTATATAAAACTAAAAACCTTCTGCATAGCATAAATAAAATCCATAAAACAAAGAGGCAACGAATGGTAGAAGATATTTACAAACAATGATTTCAATAAGTGGTTAATATCTGAATTTTACAAAGAACTCTCATACAACTCAATAACAAAAGTAAACAATCTTATTAAAAAATGGACAGAGGACCTGAATAGACAATTTTCCCAAGAAGATGTACAAATGGCCAACAGACACATGAAAAGATGCTCTATTTTACTAGCAATCTCTCTTTTCGGTGTGTACTCAAAAAAATGGAAAATTTTTATCCATAAAGATATATGTACCCCAATGTTCATTGCAGCATTATTCACGGTGCCCAAGATATGGAAACAACCAAGCGTCCTTTATAAGTGATGAGATAAAGAAGATGTGGTATATATATACAATGGAATATAACTCAGCCATAAAAAAAAAAGATGAAATACTGCCATTTGTGTCTACATAGATAGATCTTGAGATTATCTTGTTAAGCAAAATAAGTCAGACAAATTTGAGAACCATAGGACTTAAATCATATATGGAATATAAAACTGAAATCAACAAATGAACAAGAAAACAAACAAATCTCACAGACACAGACACCAGTTTAGTGGTTACCAAAGGTAAAAGGAAGAGGAGGAAAGGTAGATAGGGTAAAGGAGTCAAATATATAATAATGGAAGGAAATTTAACTTTGGGTGGTAAAGAAACAATGTAATATACATATGATGTATTATTCAACTATACACTTGAAACCTTCATAACTTTATTAACCAATGTCATGCCAATAAATTTGTAATAAGAATAAAAAAAGAAAAATATTTTTTTTTTAAAAAAGACTGCTGAAAGAAAGGACTTTACAGCCAGGGATTCTGTATCTGGTAAAGTTATCATTGAGAAATGAAGGAGTGATAAAAAGTTTCCCTGACAATAATGCAGTAAAGATTTCACTATCCCTAAACTGGCCTTACAAGAAACATTATAGAGTCTTCTTATTCAGAAAGAAAAATGGCCGTAACCATTGGTAAGAAAATATAGGAAAGAAAAAATAATCTCACTAGTAAGAGCAAATATTACAATCACGGTGAATCGATAACTTAAAAAAGCTAATATGAGGATTAAAAAATAATAGTAGCAAAATTAACTATAATTACAATAAATAATCAAGGGATTCACATTACAAACAAGGTAAAACATTATATTAAAAACATAAAGAGTGGAGGGAGGAGTAAAATGTAATGGTTTTAGAATGTGTGTAAACTTAAATGCTTGACAGCTTGAAATAGACTAATATAGATATAGATAAATACATATAAACCTCATGGTAATCATATATCAAAAACGTACAATATTTACACCAAAAAAATGAAGAGAAATAATCCAATAAAACCTTTTAAAAATCCAACAAATCAAGAGGGAAGATATTAAGAGAAGAAGGTGGAAAAAGAGAAAACAGCCAAAAAACAATTAACAAAAAGGCAATAAGCATATATCTATCAATAATTACTTTAAGTGTAAATGGATTAAATGCTTCAATCAAAAGACATAAGGTGGTTGGAGAGAAAAAAAAATGGCGTAAATGATGGAGGCTCTGTTCATCCTTCTGGCGACTAAATCAAATTTGTGACGGAAACGAGGACCAGCAGTAAGGAAAATTCACCTGGTATCTAGGGAAACAAGCCATACATACAACTAAGGAAAAGTCCAAGAAAACACCCTGCAATGACAGAGCTAAGATGAGGCGAGGACACGGGGCTGCCAGGTCACAAGCAGCTGAGGCTGCGGCAGCGACAGAAGCCTCTTAAAGAGGCTGTGTCCTCGAGTAGATTTTCACGGTGACGGACTTACTCGCTCTGAGCACCAGTGCCAATTTGGCTGCATGCAGGGGGCACCAGAGACTTAAAGGGAGACATTGTAGGAGTGAGGGCCAAGGCGAGACTCGCTGGGTAGAGAGGTGCCAGAGTTATCCATAGAATCCTGTTGAGCCCTTCCCCACTACCAGTGAGCCAGGCACAAAGTTGCCATAGCTATGATGTCATCATAATGGATACAAAGATCACTCTACCTAGAAGATTCCCTGAAACTCCACCTCCCCCAACTCACGGTTCCACCCAAGCCACAACCAGGTATAGCCTCAGCGATTCAGGTGTTCCTTGCTGAGCAGTGCCTAGACCCACACTGGAGAGAGCTGGCCTCAGTTTCTGTATGTTTCAGTATGGACACTATAAGCATAACATCTGGGAATTGCTTGCTGAATCTTAACAGGTGGCCCTGGAGGGGTAGAGGCTTGGGTTAAGTTTGGCCCGCAGCTGAATCTGTCTCAGGACTGTGCCACTGAACATCTGCTTCACAAATCCACACTAATAAGACTGGGAGACTTAAGAACTTTGCTTAGTTCATAAAAACAGACATGGAAAGGCAGCCAAAATGAGAAGACAAAGAAGCAGAAACCATATGACAGAACGGAACAGAACAGAGATCCAGATATAATGGAGTCAAGCAATCTAATAGATGCAGAGTTCAAAACACTAGTTATAAAGATGCTCAATGAACTTCTGGGAATGAGAATTTCAACAAAGAGATTAAAAAACATAAAAAAATGGAAGTGGAAATTAAAAACGGGAACCAGTCTGAAATGAAGAACCCATTATCTGAGATGAGAAGTATATTAAATGGAATAAATAAACAAACAAAGCAGTGAATAAAGAAGAGGATCCAATGCTTTATCTAGAGGACAAGAAAGTCAATCAGGACACTAAATCAGAATGGCAAGAGAAAAGATACCAAGACTATAAAAATAATTTAAGGAAGGTGTGGGACACTATTAAGGCTCTAAATATGCATCTGATTGGTGTAACTGAAGAAAATCACGATGTTGAACAGCTGTTTGAAAAAATAATGATGGAAAACTTCCCTAACCTGGTGAAGGAAATGGACATAAAACCTCAGGAAGCTCAGAGAATTCCAAAAATTAGGGATCCAAAGAGGCTCACACCAAGACACATCATAATTAAAATGCCAAAGGTTAAATACAAAGAAAGAATATTAAAAGCAGCAAGAGAAAAACAAATAATTACATATAAGGAAACACCCATAAGACTGGCAGCTGATTTCTCAAAAGAAACTATTCAGGACAGAAGGGCTTGGCAAAAGATATTGGACAGGATGAAGACCCAGGATATACAATCAAGAATAATTTATCTAGCAAAGCCATCATTTAGAGTTGAAGGACAGATAAGAGCTTCTCAGACAAAAATAAGCTAAAAGAATTTATCACCACCAAGCCAGTGGTGATAAATTACAGGAAATGATGGAGTGACCTTCTTTAAGAAGAAAAACCATGTATCAAAAACAGGAATAAAGAATGGTAACAATTATTTTCCTATTAATAAATACCTCAAATGGAAAAGAATTAAGTGCTCCAACCAAAAGATAGAGTGGCTGAAAGGACAAGAAAACAGGACCCCTACATAAGAAAAGGAAGGAGACATAAAAAGATATTGCTTTGATGGACCTAGAAGGTATTTAAGTCAGACAGAGAAAGATAAACACTATAATATTTCACTTATATGAGGAATCTAAGGAATAAAAAGAACTAACTAATCAAAAACAGACTCTCAAATATAGTGGACAATTTGGTGTTGGGCAGAGGGGAGGAGTTTGGAGGGCTGGGAGAATGGGGAGAAGGGTTAAAGAAGGACAAATTAGTAGCTGATGGATGGTCACAGGGATGGAGAGCACAACATAGGAAAAGCAGTTAGAATTTATACATTGGCTACGTGGAGGGTCAGGGGAGGGAGGGTGTACTTGGGGGGATCGTCTTATAAACTATTTAAATGTCTAACCAATGTACTGTATACTTGAAACTAAGTAAAAAAATAATAATAATTTAAAAAAAGACTTAAGATGGCAGAACAGATAAAATAAATATATGACTCATCTATATGCTCCTTAGAAGAAGCTCAATTTAGATCAAAATGCAAACAGACTGCAAGTGAAGAGATGGGGGAAAAAAAGGTATTTCATGAAAATAGTAATGAAAAAAAGCTGAAATAGCTATAATCATCTCATAGAAATATACTTTAAAACAAAGAATATAAAAGATCCGAAAATGACATTATATAATTTTAAAGGGGTAAATCAAAGAAAAAAAAATTGTAGATATCTATTGTGCACAATGTTTTAAGTGATATTAATAGATTTAAAGACAGAAATTAGCAGAAATACTATAATAGTTGAAGACTTTAATACTTCAATTACCTAAAAGGGTAGAAAATTAATTAATAAGAAAATAATGACTAAATGCCACATTAGACCAGTTTCACTTGATAGACATTTATAGAGTATTTAATCCAAAAACTTCAGATTAAACTTTTTTTCTCAAGTGCACATGGAACATTTTCCAGAATAGATCACATAGTAGGCCACAAAACAAACCTCAATAAATTTAAGAAATTTGAAATTATATCAAAGATATTTTCTGATGATAATAACATGAAATTAGAAATCAATAAAGGAAGAAAACTGGAAAAAAAAGAAAGAAAACCCTCAAATACATAGAGATTAAACAACATGCTTCTAAACAGCCAGTAGATCAAAAAAGGAAATTAAACAGGAAAAAAAAATACCTTGAGACAAATGAAAATAAAAATGCAACATTACAAAATTTATGTGATGCAGTAAAAGCAGAATTTCATAGCTATATAGGTCAACCTTAAGAAGGAGGGACAAATTCAAATAATCTATATTTGCACCTACAACATCTAGAAAAAAAGAACAAAGCCCAAAGTAAGTAGAAAGAAGAAAACAATAAGAGTTTGAGTAGAAATATACAAAATTAAAAAAAAAAAAGGAAAAAAAATCAAGGAAACAAACAAAATTAAAAGGATAAATAAAGTTGGCAAGCCTCTAGCAAGATAGAAATACAAAAGATCATTAAAGGATAAAATGAACAATTATATGACAACAAATTGGACAATCTAAAAGAAAGAGATAAATTTCTAGAAACATACAACCTTATAAGACTAACCAGGAAAAAACAGAGAATCTGAACAGACCAATTACTAGCAATAAAGTTATAGCAGTAATAAAAAATATATATATATTCCCAGCAAAGAAAAGCTCAAGGCCAGATTGCTTTATAGGTGAATTCTACCAAACATTTAAAAAATAATTATTACCTATTCTTCTCAAATTCTTCCAAAAAATTTTCAAAAGTAATGTTTCCAAACTCATTCTACAAGGCCAGCATTACCTTGATGTTAAAAGCAGACAATAACTCTATAAAACAACAACAACAACAACAACAACAACAAAACAGAATTATAGGTCAATATCCCTGATGAACATAAACAACAAAATTCTCAACAAAATACTAGTAAACCAAATTCAACAATACATTAAAAAGATTATGCACCATAACCAGGTGATACTTATACCAGGGGTGATGAGGTAATTCAACAATTGTAATACAAATGTTATTTATCACATCAAAAAAAAACAAGAATAAAAATTATATAATTTTCTCAATATATGCAGAACAAGCATTTGACAAAATTCAACATTAATTTATGATAAAAAAAAAAACTCTCAACGAAGTGGGTATTAAACTTACCTCAAATTGATAAAGGCTATATATAAAAAGCCCTTAGCTAACATCATACTCAATGATGAAAAACTGAAAGCTTTTCCTCTATGATTAGCAACAAACAAGGATGCTCACTTTCAGTGCTATTACTCAATATAGTATTGGCAATTCCAGCCACAGCAATTGGACAAGAAACATAAATAAAAGGCATCCAAATTGAAAAGAAAGCAGTAAAGCCACTATTTGCAGATGGCATGATACTATATAGAGAACATCCTAAAGAATTCACCAAAAAATAATAGAATTAGTAAAATAATTCAGTAAAGTAGCAGAATACAAAATTAATATACAGAAATCTGTCACATTCTTATATACTATGCATAAAAAGGAAAAATAAAAATAAAAAAAAATCACTTTACAATTAAATCAGAAAGAATAAAATACCAAGGAATAAATTTAACCAAGAAAGTGAAATACATGTACTCTGAAAACTATAAGACATTAAAAAAAAGTTGAAGAGAATCCAAATAAATGGAAGGATAAACCATACTCATGGATTGGAAGAATTAATATTATTAAAATGACCATATCGCTACAAGAAAGCTACAGATTCAATGTAATCTTATCGTAATACCAATGTAATTTTTTTCATAACTAGAACAAATAATTCTAAAATTGGTATGGAAACACAAAACACTATAAATAGGGAAAACAACCTTGAGAAATAAAAGCAAAGTTGGAGGTATCATTCTTCCTGATTTCAAACTATACTGCAAACCTATAATAATCAAAACAGTATGATACAGTCACAAAAATAGACACATAGGTAAATGGAAAATAATAGAAAGCCCAGAAATAAACCCTTGATTATATTGCCAATTAATCTACAACAAAAGAGGTAAGAATATACAATGAATAAATGAGTCTCCTCAAGAAGTGGTGTTGAGAAGACTAGACAAATACATACAAAAAATTAAACTGGACCACTTTTTTATACCGTATACAAAAATAAATTAAAAATGGATTAACTTTTCAAATGTAAGCCCCCAAAACTTAAACTTCCTGAAGGTAGTGAACTTTTTGACATTAGTCAGTAATATCTTTTTGGATAAAAAAGATATTTTCAAGCAAGAAAAAGAAAAGCAGAAATAAACAAATGGAGTTTCATCAAAATAAAAAGCTTCTATACAGCAAAGGAAACCAACAACAAAATAAAAGACAGCCTACTGAATGGAAGAACATATTATCAAATGAGATATCCAATAAGAAGTTGATATCCAAAATATATAAGAAATCCATACAACTCAATAAAAAAATAAACAATCTGATAAAAAAAAAATAGGTAAAGGACATGAAAAAGTATTTTCCCAAATAGACATACAATTGGCTGATGGACATATAAAAAGATGATGAACATGATTAACCACTAGGGAAATGCAAATCAAAATCACAATGAGCTATCATCTCACACTAGTCAAAATGGCTCTTCTAAAAAAATCAATAAATTACATGTGTTGATAAGGATATGGATAAAAGGGAATTCTTGTGCACTGTTGGTGGGACTGCAAATTGATGAAGCCACTGTATATATATAAAAAAAGAAAAACAGTATGGCAGTTCCTCAAAAAACTTAAAAATACATCTACCATATGACCCAGAAATTCCACTTCAGAATATTTATCCAAAGAAAGTGAAAACACTAATACAAAAAGATATATGCACCCTTATGTTAACGGCAGCATTATTTACAATAGCAAAGATATAGAAGCAAGCTAGATGTCTGTAGACAGATGAACAACCTAGGTCTCTCTCTCTCTCTCTCTCTCTCTCTCTCTCTCTCTCTCTCTAGATATATGTATATCTATCTATACATGTGTATATACATATATATGTGTGTATATATATATGTATATCTATACATGTGTGTGTATATATATACACACACATATATATGTATATCTATACACATGTATAGATATACATACACACACACACATACACATGTATACACAAAGGAATGCTTTTGTTTTTTAATTATTTTTTTAAAATTTTCGATTATATTCGGCATGTAATATTTTATTAGTTTTAGATGTACAAAATAATGATTAGACATTTATATAACTTATGAAGTGCTCACCCTGATAAATCTAATCTGAAATCATAACGAGTTATTAAAATATTATTGACTATATTCCTTATGCTATAATTTATATCCCCATGACTATTTTAAAACTACCAAATGTACTTCTTAATCCCTTCCCCTCTTTCACCCACCTCTAAATCCTCTCCCTTTTGGCAACCTTCAAAATGTTCTCTGTAACTATGAATGTGTTTCTGTTTTGTTTATTTTATTCTTTGGATTTCATTAACCAATGTCACCATTAATTAATTAATTAATTAATTAAAAAGAAAAAAGAAAAGGCAGCTATCTGCAAGTCATGGAAAGGCCACAGAAAAACCAAACCTGCTGACACCTGATATTGGTCTTGTAGACACCAAAACTATGAGAAAATAAATTACTATTGTTTTTAAACCAAAAAAAAAAAAAAGATTCCATGTTTAAGTGAAATCATATGTCATTTATCTTTGTCTGACTTACTCCCATCAGCACAATACTCTCCAGTCAACACAATACATACATGTTATAGATGGCAAGATTTCATTCTTTCATTTATTTATTTTTATGGCTGAGGAATTGTAATATTCCATTGCATATGTATACCACCTCTTCTTTATTCATTAATCTATTGATGGACACCCAGGTTACCTCCATATCTTGGCTATTGTAATTAAAGCTACAATGAATATATAGATGCACATGTCTCTTCAAAGTAGTATTTCGGGTTTCTTTGCATAAATATCTAGAAGTGAGATAACCAGGTCCTTCTTCGTTTCTTGTTATAGATTTTGTTTTAAAGTCTATTTTGTTTGGTATAAGTATTACTTCAGATTTTTTCTCCATTTTCATGGAATATTTTTTCCATCACTTTACTTTCAGTCTCTGTGTGTCTTTACATCTGAAGTGAGTCTCTTGTAGGCAGCACATGTAACAGTCTTGTTTTCTTATTAATTCAGCCCCCTATTTTTTGATTAGAGAAATTAACTCATTTTCATTTGAAGTACTTATTAATAGATATGTAGTTATTGCCATTTTATTATTCATATTTTTGATACATATATTTTCTTCTTCTTAAAAAAGTTTCTCCAACATTTCTTTAATACTGGCTTGGTGGTGATAAACATCTTTAGATTTTACTTCTCTGGGAAGGTCTTTATCTGTCCTTTGATTCTAAATGATAGCTTTATTGAGTAGAGTAATCTTGGTTCTAGGACCTTGCTTTTCATCAATTGAATATTTTATGCCCTTCCCTTCTAGCCTGCAAAGTTTCTGTTGAGAAATCAGCTAACAGTTTTATGGGAGCTCCCTTGTAGGTAAGTAACTGTTTTTTTCTTGTTGATTTTAAGATTCTCTCTTTGTTTTTAATCTTTGGGATTTTAATTATGATGTGTCATGGTATGGATCTCTTTGAGTTCATCTTGTTTGAGACTCTCTAAGCTCCCTGGGCTTGTATGTCTATTTCTTTCATCTGGTTAAGAATTTTTTCTGTCATTATTTCTTCAAATAAGTTTTCAATATCTTGCTCTCTCTCTTCTTCTGGTACCCCTATGATACAAATGTTGTTGCACTTGATATTGTTCGAGAGGCACCTTAAACTATTCTCATTTATTTATTTATTTTTATTCTTCTTGCTTGTTGCTATTATGATTGGGTGTTTTCTGATACCTTATCTTCTAAATTGCTTATTTGATTCTCTACTTCATCTAATCTCTTGATTCCTTTTAATTTATTCTTCATTTCAGTTATTATATTTGTTATTTCTGTCCGCTCTTTTTTTGTTTTGTTTTCTATCTTCATTTTTTATGTTTTTTTTTTAAATATTTTTGTTAAACTTCTCACTGAGTTCATCTACTCTTCGCTAAATTTCATTGAGAATCCTTATAACCAGTGTTTTGAACTCTGTATCTGGTAGATTATTTGTCTTCATTTTTTGAGTTCTTTTTCTGGAGCTTTGTTCTGTTCTTTCATGTGGGACTTGTTTGTTTTTTTTTTTTTTCCTCCACATTTTGGCTGCCTCCCTGTGTTCGTTTCTATGCACTAGGTAAGGCTCCTAAGTCTCCTAGTCTTAGTAGAGTGTCCTTATGTAGTAAGTGTGCTGTGGGGCTCAGTGGCACAGTCTCCCCTTGTCTGCTGAATGAAGTGCTCTAGGTATGACCCTTATGTGGGTTCTGTGTACTCTCTAGTTGTAGTTGTGACTTGCTTACTATTTTCATGTACTAACCAAGGCAAACCAAGGCACAACTGAATGGTCGTGAGGATTGGCCAGTGAGAGGCCAACCCTATGGAGCAGGACTCATATTAGCAGGGCTCTGGTGCCTGCTCAATTTATCTTTTGTGTATGTTTTTTCTTAGATGGAGCCCTAGGTGGTGCTTTGGCTCTGGCTATGGTTAAAGAAGGCCATTGGGTGTGGTGGCCCACATACCTTCTAGGAGGGGCCCATTTACAGACCTGGTTAAGCCGCAGCATGTGCACTTCCTGGGCCACCCAGAAAGACTCACCAAGCAAACTGTAGATGATTGCCACTTGTACTGGCCTTAGAGGTGTCTCGAGAGGCCAAGCCAGGGAGAAAAGCTAGCTGCCGCTAGTGCGGGCTTGGGGCTATTCAGTAAAAGGTACAGGGCATGCCAAGGTTAAATGCTGTTCCTTTAGGTTTTGTGAGCCTTTGATAGATTTTAGAAAAGTCTGCAGCATGAGTTAAGGCAGGCCATTTGTATGAGAAAAAACACTGGAGACAACTTGAACCCACAAGTTGGGAGGGATGAGGTCTCAGAGAATGACCTGTGTTATCCAAGTTAATGGAGACTGAGATATGATGGCCACTTGCATCTGCACACTGGGAGCAGGGAGAGCTCAACTAAGGGACAATACATATTGCCAGCACTTAGTCTAAGAAAAAGCCACCCCTCCAGTTCTCATCCTGTAGCCCTACAACTCAATTCCTTCCTGTATGTCCTTGACACTCTTCAAGCAACTACTTTAGAACTAGAGCTAAGAGTGAGAGAGTTCTTCACTGAGGAAGTTTGTGTGTAGTCCTTTTATGAGGAATGTTTGTGACTCCTACAGCCCTCTGAGTCACTCAGCCACCATCCCCACTGGTTTTCCCAGGCAGAGGCTGTGGGGACTTTTCTTTGCACTAGAATCCTGTGTTTGGGAGCCCAGTTGGGGCTGAGACCCTCACTCCTCAGGGAGTATCTCTACAGTCAAGATATCTATCCCGAATCTCAATGGCCACATACAGTTGAGGGAAGGGCTCATGTCATGTCTCCGCCCTTCCTACCAGTCTCGAGTTTTCCTTTTCTGTATGTCCCCAGTTGTAGGACTTCTGTTCAGCCAGACCTCAGGTGACTTCCAATGATGGTTGCTCTGTAGTTTTGTTGTAATTTTGATGTGGTCATGAGAGGAGGTAAGCTTCTGCCTTCCATGCCATCTTAAACAAAAGTCACCCACAATGAAATGTTATTCAGCAATAAGAAAAAACAACATCTCTCCATTTGTAACAAAATGAGTGAACCTAGAGGATATTATATTAGGTGACATAAGTTAGACAAAGAAGGACATATATATAG
>NW_006438872.1:333685-351548 GCF_000325575.1 Pteropus alecto
GATATATATATATATATAGATAGATAGATAGATAGATATATAGATATCTATATCTATATCTATCTATCTATCTATCTATCTATCTATCTATCTATCTATCTATCTATAGATAGATATAGTATGTTACCTTATATATATCTATATCTATCTATCTATATATATATATGTGGAGTTGGGACGTCAAATTCCTAGAAGTCAAAAATCAATAAATAAATTAATATATGAAATAAAATATGTAAGAAAATTATACAACTAATATCAAAAATAATCTGATTGAAAAATGAAAAGAAAATCTGAATAGATATTTTCCAAAGAAAACATACAAATGGCCAACAGGTACGTGAAAAATAGCTCAACCTCATCAATTATCAGGGAAATGCAGAATATACCACAAAAAGATATTACCCCACACCTATCGAGATAGTTATCATCAAAAAAAGCAAAGGAAAATAAGGATTAGTAAGGATGTAGAGTAAAAGAAACCTTTTTATTGTTGGTAGGAATGTATACAGGTACAACCACTATGGAAAAAAGCATGGAGGTTCTCCCAAAATTAAAAACAGATCTATAATATGTTCTAGTAATCCCACTTAGTGTATTTCCAATAGAATTGAAAACAAGATCTCAGAAAGATATCTGCACTCTCATATTTACTGCAGTGTTGTTCACGATACCCAAGGAATCAGTGCAATTTAAGTGTTCATCTGTGAATAAAGGGATAAAGAAGATTATATATATATACATAAATATAGTATATATATTAATTTGAGAAGGATGGAAATCCTACCATTTGTGACAATATGAATAGAACTCGAGGGCATTATGCTAAGTGAATTTAGTCAAAGTACAAAAAATATGATATACCATTTACATGTGGTATCTAAAATTGTCAAACTTATTGAAACAGAGTAGAATGGTGGTTTCCAGGGAATGGAGGTTGAAGTAATTGGGATGTTAATCAAAAGGTGCAACCTTCTAGTTATAAGATGAATAAATTCCAAGGATCTAATTTATAGCATTGTGACTATAGTTAACAATGCTATATTATTTATTGGAAAGTTGTTAAGAGTAGATTTTAAATGTTCTCACCACTCCCCCCAAAAGTGGTAATTATGTGAGGTAATGATGTTAACTACCTCTATTGTGGTAAACATTTTCCAATATATGTATTTCAAATAATTACATTATACACCTTAAACTTACATAAAGTTTTATGTCAATATATTTTGATGAAGCTGGAAGAACAAGAAATAATCCATCATATAACAAAAAGAACATGGAGAAACCTTAAATACTTATTACTTAGTGAAATAATCCAGTCTCAAAAAGCTACACGATGTATGAATCTAATTGTAAGATATTCTAGAAAAGGCAAAACTGTCTAGACAGTAAACCAAATTAGTGGTTTACTGGGGCTTAAGTATGAGAGGCTTGAGTAGGTGGAACATAGGACAATTTTAAGTTGGTGATATTCTCTATGATACTGTAATGGTAGAAACATGACATTATTCAATTATAAAGATCAATAGAATATATATCACAGAGAAGGAATCCTAATATAAACTTTGGACATTAGTTAATAATAATGTATCAATATTGCTTCATCAATTCTAACAAGTGTTCCATATTAATGCAAACTATTAATGAAGGGAAAACTGTGGGGGAGGAGGGATGTATGAGGACTTCTTGTGCTTTCTGTTCTATTTTTTTTGTAATCATAAACCTTCTTTAAAAATATTTTTTAATGAAATAAGGGTAAAATATAAGTTTATAAGGTGAGTTTAGATCAAAATACATAAATGGCAATATGATATTAACTAAACTAAATAGAGACAAGTAATAGAGAAAGAAGAAAAACAAGAGAAATCAGTTTCTGGAGAATTAAAAAGTAATTAATAATTTTATGATTGAATAAAAATTTGCAAATTAACTAGTCTAGCTTTCCTGTTCCCACTAACCTTTTTGGACAGGTGATCTAGTTTCCAGGTTGATGATCCATATTTATTTTATTTCTTTATTCCCTTGTATTTCTTTATTTCCGCAATGCAATGCTGACATAGAATATTCCCTATTCTTAAACAGATATTTTTTGAGTACCTACTCATATTACAGGCCCTATTCTGGTTGCTTGGGATAGATCAGTGCACAAAACGCATTACAAGCTCTGCTCTCATAGAGTTTTTTTTTTTACTCCTATTTAGACAAGGACAAACTTGGTCTGACTAATTTACTTTTATGAAATAAATTTTTATGTTCATCGAAGTAAATAATCACCTAAATTACCGAAAGAGTTCAAGTAAGTTTTTCCATTATTATGCTGAATGAGTTAAAAAATTTAAACTTTTTAAAATTTATTTATTTATTGTAATTAGTTTCAAATATACAACACATTGGTTAAACATCTAAATAGTTTATAAAATGATCCCCCCAATTTCTCCCTCCCTCCCCTGGCCCTCCACCTATCCAACATATTAATGCCAACTGCATTCCCTATTCATGTTCCTCATCCCCGTAACCATCTGTTGACTACTAATTTGTACTTCTTTAACCTTTCACCCCATTCTCACAGTTCCCCAACCCTCTCCCCTCTTTAAAAATTATTATTATTTTTTTAATATACAGTCTAGCTACACCTGAGTTCAGACTTTCCTGCAATTGTCAATTATCCAATACAATCTGATTGGAAATTATTATGTACCATTTTTCAGAATAGACAGAATTATCTTGCTCTGATCTGGATCTCAGAGGGTGTCCAGTTATTTCAAAAGCCTTTAAGATAAAAGTCACATAGCCTTGATTGATATTTTCCATTTAATTACTTAAACTCTAAACTCTTCGAAGGTAGGGAATTTACCCTTCTCATCTTACTAATCTGAGATCTAGCACAATGTCTCATATTTAGCAAGCATTCAGTAAGTGTTTCATGACCTAAATCATTATGGTCTCTTAAATATTTATTTTTTCCTCTAAAGTGGTAAGATAAGTCATGTAATCATCAGTGTACATAATTTTGATGTATAGAAAAATGTTTATTCTACTTAGAGAATGTCCTGTGTGTAAATTTACTTAAGCCTAGACACAGATTAAGAGGTTAAAGTCATTCATATTTCATAAATGAAGATTTTCCTAAAATATTAAAATAATACATCAATTTGAGTTAGAGCAGTATGTCAAGAGAAAGAGGGCAGATTATAAATCATTAAAAAAAAATGAATCTTAGCATTTAGGAAGGTCCTAGTCTTGAAAATGTCTATCATTATGTACATAATATGTGTTTTTCTGCATAAACTTGTGCAACAACCTGTAGCTGCACATTCTTTTGCATTAAGATCTTTTGGTGTGAGGACTTATAATTTGATTATCACTCGTTTAAATACATTAGTAGCAGGAAGAGAATAATTTAGTAACCATTGTCATGTAATATACTATTTCACTCTTCTTAAATAAGTATGTATTATTTTTTTGTAAAAATATTAAAGCTATCTTGAAAAAAAATAAATTCTCCACAAACTAAGAAAAGTATCAATTACTCTGATGTCAACTTCCAAAGAGTGACTTCCACCTTTATATACATCAAGGTGAAGTATCTTTTTACTATAATAGATAACTTTGATCTACTTCTTTTTCAATTGTTCTAAGTGTTGTCTTTTGCCTCCTCATTTTTGGATGAATTTTTATTTCTGTGCTAGATCTACTTTTGCTTGTGCCTACTGAGCATGTGGTAAAATTCCCAGGCCATGTCTGTCTTTCCTCAGAGATCTCTAAAATATATGGGTCAGGCAATATGTGTAGATAATATGTAGTTTAAAAAAAAAATAAAATAAACTAATTTCAAATTGTTTGTTTACAGTTGACTTATAAGTGAAAATTTCTGTTCTAGAATAGAAAAATGAAAACAGGAGAAGAAAAGTGATGATCCCAGAATACATATTTAAAAGTTAACAAAACCAAGACTAGAATTCAGATCTTGGTTCTATTCTAATATCTTCCACCAAAATATTGTAGAATTTTTACAGGCTTAAAGAAAATGATTCACTATTTTCTCATTCCTGTTTTTCTCAACGTAATATTTACGGCAAGAAAAAATAGGTTAGTATGTAATTTACATTGTTAAATGTTTACCAAACGTACAAAGAAACAAAAATAATATACTGAAGATTGTAACACTTGTAACTTACTGATATATCTCATTAAGTTCAATAGTTTCTTTAAAATTTCCTGTTGTCTGATATAGCACAGGAAAAATAGAGAAAGTCCCTATTTCCTTAAAACATACACAGACAAGTGCACACCTCTCTGAAAATAAGTTTGTTATAACTTCAAGTGCAGTATGATAAAATGTCACAAAATCAATACAACCAATCAAGTCCATATATGAGCATCTTATGATACATAAAATTAAGCCAGCTATTAACATAAATCGAATGTCTTTTTTTGCTTATATAAATAGCTTTCTAAAGTATTAGATACA
Organism: Pteropus alecto; assembly: GCF_000325575.1. Classification (NCBI taxonomy): domain Eukaryota; kingdom Metazoa; phylum Chordata; class Mammalia; order Chiroptera; family Pteropodidae; genus Pteropus; species Pteropus alecto. The sequence goes on from NW_006438872.1 coordinate 338,157, forward strand.
TTTTTGAAGAGAATGTAAATTACATGGTAGTTGCTATTATTTGTAAACACAGTAAAACTACAGAAAAAAAAAGATGTCTAAAGGAGAATAAAAAATAAATATTTTAATTAAGCATTGTTAAGCAAATTTATGTGCCTGTTTGATATTTAGTAGAATATAATAGACAATAGGACTATCAATCAATATTTCCTAAAAATACATATATTTTTATAAGAAAACCAGTGAAAAGTTTTTGGGTGAAAGAGTAGGAAGAAAATAAACCATAGAAAAGGGGAAAGGATGGAAAGGAAGAAAAAGTAGGTTTATAAAACTTGTTAGAAATGTTTGCTTCCAGCATGTTTCAGGCACATTTATGTCACTTAAAGGCACATCAGCCTAAGAAATAGAATTGCTTTATTCTGTGGTCTTATAGACTGCCCTAGTATGTTGCAAAAGTTTTGTGGCTTTTGATCTTTTCCCTCTAAAGTGCTTCTGAGAAATTAAAAGAGAGGGTAAGGGGGCGGGACCTGAGTTTATAAATAAATAAATGAGCCACTCATTCTAATGCATCTTCTTCTGACCAAAATTTAAGCTCATCATAATCAAGTTGTTCTTATTAAACATATCCATTGAAGTCTTGCAGTGAGTTCAAAGCAATTAGACCTACAGAGGTAAATGCAGTACAAGCATGCAAATGAAATAATGGAGAATCAGTTACAATTATTGCAGCTTTCTTGTACTAAGAACTGCATTTCAGTTTAAGAATAATAGAAAATGTTGTTTGGTAATTACATTAAGGTATTCTGTCACATGTACCTTAATTGAAAAATTATTGATATTAATATTTATCAGAAATATCAATTTAAAAATGTTATAAATGTTTACTTTAAAATTCCCAACATTTATGTTTTTACTTATTACTTAGTTATTTTCACTTTTTATAAAAAGGCATATATGTGGGCCTAAACACACAAATCAGTACCGTCATCTTTAATTATTAGAATTAAGCTGAGTTAAGCCTCTCTGTTAGTTTGTATTGTGTACAAGACATTATGGTAGGTTTTTTAGTCATGCACAAATTTAAGAAAATAGTAATGTTCTCAAATGACATGTAACATTATAAAAATGAAACACATGTAAAAAGAAAAAAAATAAAGTAATGTGAAATAAGGGGTGTGTTAAGTTGTAGGAGTTGAATGGTAATATAAAATCCACAATTCCCTCAAAATTGAGCCCAGAGGCCTAAATTTTCAACTAGAAAAAAAAATACTTTAGTAAGCATCGATTCTAAAAGAGCAGTTTATCACTATACATCTATTAGAATGGTCAAAATCCAGAACACTGACAACACCCAATGCTGGCAAAGTGATGGAGCAGAAGAACTGTCATATATTGCTGGTGAGAAGGCAAAATGATACAGCCACTTTGGACGACAGTTTACAGTGTCTTATAAAACTAAACATTCTCCTATTCTATAATTCAGCAGTCATACTCCTTGGCATTAACCTAAAGGAATTGAAAACTTATTTCTGGTCCAGAATATAAGAGCTCTGGTCAAGAAGTTGCAGTATATAAATATTATGCCCACATCCTTCCAAGACCACATAAAAATTACAACTAAATTATAGAGCGATTAACCTGGAAAACAATCTGAAAACTAGCTGCCAGCCCTGCAGTTTTCTTGGACAACCCAAAGGGGTCCATGGGCCCCAGGTGGATGGTGGATGGCCTCCATGTGCTCTATGCTTTTGTTGAGTAGCACCAGGCTCAACAATGGCACCGAATCTAAATCAGCATTAACCTAGTAAATACAACTTGCCACACACTGGTGATTCCCTGAGACCCTACCTCATCTAACTATCTTAATGCCGCAGGCTCTTTCAGCAGCTGAGACTTAATAGGTAGCTGGCAGGCAGCAGCAGGCCTCAGGGTGTCCTTGGTTTTTGGTTGAGTTGCCCCAGGCCCGGTATTGATGGCAACCAGCCTTGGTTCCCAGCGGTGCCTCTCCCACATTCCTCCAGTTCCTTCACAGGCAGTGACCAACCATATGGATTACATTGTATCTTCTACAACCTTGACCTTCACTGAACTACCACTCAAGAGGCCCTAGGACCAACCTACCCAGTAGCCAACTTTAGATCATAGCAGAGCACTACCTGAATATCTCTCCCAGTGTGTCATGCAGGGTTACCATAGCTGAGACATCATCAAACTGGATAGAAAAGGTCACTCGGCCAAGAGGATTCTCTGAAACTCTGCCTCCCCCAACTCGCCGAGCCACCCAAGCTACATCCAGGTGTATCCTCAGCGAGTCAGGTACCCCTTGCTGAGCAGCATCAAAACTCTCACTGGTGGCAGTTGACCACAGTGTCTGGTGTGGCCACTTGAGGCAACTATAAGCACATCTGTGGATTGCTTGCTGAATCTTAACAGGTAGCCCTGGAGGGGCACAAGCTAAGGCTAAATTTGGCCTGCAGCTGAACCACTCTCAGAACTGTTCCACTCTATACTTACTACACAAAGCGGTATTAATGTGATCAGGAGATTTAAGAGCTTCGCTTAGTACATAGAAACAGGTGCAAAAAGGCAGCCAAAATGAGAAGACAAACAGAAACCACATAAGAGAACAGAACAGAGATCCAGGAATAATGGAGTCAAGCAATCTAACAAATGCAGAGTTCAAAACACTAGTTATAAGAATGCTCAATGAACTTAGGGGAAGTGTAGATGAACTCAGTGAGAACTTTACCAAAGAGGTAAAAAAACAAAACAAAACAAAACAAAACAAAACAAAAAAACATAAAAATGGAAAATTATAAAAGGGGACTGGTCAATAATATAGAACACATTACATTAGATGAAGAGTATATTAAATGGAATAAACAGAGTGAATAAAAAAGAGGATTGAACAACAGATATAGAGGATGAAGAAGCCAAGGACACCCAATCAGAATGGCAAGAACAAAGAGGCCAAGACTATAATAATAATTTAATGAGCCTATGGGACACTATTAAATGTAAAAATATTTGTGTCATAGAGGTGCCAGAAGGAAAACAAGACATTGAACAGCTATTTGAAGAAATAATGGTAGAAAACTTCCCTAACCTGGTGAAAGAAATAGACATACAACAGGAAGCTCAGAGAGTCCCCAAAAAGAGGAGCCCAAAGAAGCTGATACAAAGACACATCATAATTAAAATGTCAAAGGTTAAATACAAAGAGAGAATCTTAAAAGTAGCAAGAGAAAAGCAGATAGTTACCTACAAGGGAGTACCCAAAAGACTGGCAGCTGATTTCTCAAAAGAAACTATTCAGGACAGAAGGGCTTGGCAGAAAATATTCAAAGTGATGAAAACCCAGGATCTACCACCAAGACTACTTTACCCAGTAAAGCTATCATTTAGAGTCAAAGGACAGATAAAAAGCTTCCCAGATAAAAATAAGCTAAAAGAATTAATCAATAGCAAGCCAGTATTACAGGAAATGTTGAAGGGACTTTTAAGAAGAAGAAGAAAAAAAGAAAAAGCATGTATCAAAAACAGTAATAAAGAATGGTAATAAATATATTTCTATCAACAAGTATCTCAAATGGAAAAGAATTAAGTGCTCCAATCAAAAGATAGAATGGCTGAATGGATAAGAAAATAAGCCCCCTACATATGTTGCCTATAAAAGACTCACTTCAGATTAAAAACACACACAGATTAAAGGGAAGAGTATGGAAAATATTGCCTTGATGGACCTAGAGAATATTGCACTGAATGAAATAAGTCAGATAGAGAAAAACAAATACAACATGATTTCATGTACATGTGGAAAATAAAGAACAAAACCACCACCACCAACAAAAACAGAAACAAACTCATAGATATAGAGAATATTTTTGGAGCTACTAAATGGTAGGGATTTGAGGTGACTGTGAAAAAGAGTAAAGAGTTTAAGAAGTACTAATGGATATTTACACAATAGACATGGAGAAATAAAGTGTAGCATAAGGAAAATAGTTAATAATGTAATAAATATGAAAGGGGAATAGGGGTAATAGATTTAATGGGGTGATCTCTTTGTGAGTTATATAGATCTCTAATCACTATGTTGTACAATGGAAACTAATATATTATTGTATGCCGACTATAATTGAAATAAAAAACTCATTGAATTGTACAACGTAAATATGAGCAACTAGTTATCTATTATATTTCAATAAACCTGGAAAAAAAACACAATGAGATATCACCTCATACCTGTCAGAATGGTTATCATCAATAAACCAAAAAAAAAACAAGTGTTGGCAAGGATATGAAGAAAACGGAATCATTATGCACTGTTAAAGGGATTGTAAATTGACATAGTCACATATAAAAACTCAGGAGGTTTTCAAAAAATTAAAAATAGAACAACTTTATGACCCAGCAATTCTACTTCTGGGTATTTATCTAAAGAAAACCAAAACACTAATTGAAAAGATACATGCACCATCATGTTCACTGCAATGCTATCTACAATAGTGAATATATGGAAGTAACCTAAGTTCCCATTAACAGATAGTTGGATAAAGAAGTGGTACATATATACAATGGAATATTACTCAACCATAAAAAAATGAAATCTTATAATTTGTGACAATATAGATAGACATAGAAGGTATTATGCTAATTGAAATAAATCAGACAGAGATAGACAAATATCATATGATCTCACTTATATATGGAATATAAAGAGCAAAATAAATGAACATACAAAATAAAAACAGACTCATACATATAGAGAACAAACTGATGATTGACAGATGGAGATTGGTTGTGGGGGTTGGGTGACAACTGAAGGAATTAAGAAGTTAAAATTGATAGTTGCAAAACAGTCATAGAGATGTAAAAACAGCATATGAAATATAGTCAATAATATTGTAATAACTGAATATAGTGTCAGGTTGGTACTGGACAGATTAGGGGCATCACTTTGTACATCATGTAGCTATCTAACCATAGTGTTGTACTCCTGAAACTAATATAAAATAGTGTTGGATGTCAAGTGTAATTGAAAATTAAGAAAATAAAATATTTCCACAAAAAACCCTGCACTTTTACAGCAGCTTTATTCAGAATTACCACTAGTTGGAAAACTAAGCTCTTCCTTCAGTAAGTTAATGGATAAATAAACTATGATATATTTATGCAAATGGAGTTTTATTCAGTGCTAAAAAGAATTGAGCTATCTAGGCATAAAAAGACTAGAGGTAACTAAAAACATATTACTAAGTGAAGGAAGTAAATCTAAAAAGACTGCATATTGTGTGATTCCAACTATATGATTTTCTGGAAAAGCTAAAACTGTGGAGACAGTAAAAAGATTGGTGGTTGCCAGGGCCTGAGGGAGAGAGTGATGAATAGAAGGAGCACATTCTTAAGGCAGTGAAATCCTGTATGATACTACAATGGTGAATACGTATTATTTTACATTTGCCAAAACCCATAGAATGTATAACACCAACAATGAACTTTTATATTAACCATAGAATTTGGGTGATTATAATGTGTCAATGTAGGTTCACTAATTGTAAAAAAATGTACAACTGTGGTACAGGATATGGATAGTGGGGGAGGTTGTGCATGTCTGGCTCAATTTTGCTTTGAAGTGAAAACTTCTGTGAAAAATAACTTAATTTTTTCAAAAGCTATTGGAAAGTAATTCTATCTAGGAAACTTAAAAGAACCCATTATTATTACAGATAGCTTATCAGATTTGTTGAGTTCTCAGTTTAAGAAACATGTGTTTGACCCAGTGAGAATTAGATAAAGAATACAAAAAAAAAAAAATTTGGTAAAATAAAAGGTGGATAGTTCCTAAAACTTTATATAGCAAATTCCTAGACCCATTAGTTACAGCAAAAGAGTGGGAATGAAGTTAATCAAAAGGTCACATATTCCATTCTTAATTAGTTTGATGGAAGCAAATTGCCTGTTTCATAGAACTGCTTATTTAGTCATCTGAATAATATGTAGCTTTTGATCAAAATAGAAAAGTAGATAAATGCTGTGTGCATATTCTTCCACAACCACATAAAAAATTACAACTAAACTACAGAGCAATCATCAATGAGAATATCCTGAAATCTAGCTGAAAAGTTGTTCTATAACTGAGAATATACAAAACAAAACAAAACAAAACAAAACAAAACAAAACAAAACAAAACAAAACAAAACCACACACACACAAAGACTGGTAGGAGGGGCAAAGAAGCAGAATGGGCTGGTTCCACATACACATGTAATAGTTAAAAATCAAGAAGGATATCTCAATCCTCACTCCACACTAGTCTCCCCAGCCCAGGGTTCTAGTGCTGGAAAGGAAAGTCATCATAATTAATGGCTGTGAAAACCAGCAAAGATTGTGGAGTTTTAGGTGTTCTTCTTAAAGAGTCCATGCATGGACTTACTTGCTGATGGACTCACTCTCTCTGAGCTCCAGTGCTGGGTTATCAGCTTGAAAAGCTCCAGGGACATGTGGAGAGAATCTGAATTGTTTGGTTTCAAGGAAATGCCTGGATGGGCAGCTTTCTCTCAGACAGGAGAGCTGGCAGAAGCCACTGTTTCTTTGTTGTACCCGCTCCCCACTCAGCCTGTATGCCTTGGTAGACTCCATATTTGAGTCTCCAGCAACCTAGCTGACACCTTGTCTTGCCTTGGTGAGTCCCTGAGACTCCACTCCACCAAAATTGCTTCCAGTGGCTTTTCCATACGAATGGTCTCTGTTGGCTCATACTATGGAATTTCCTAAAATATCTCAAAGGTTCACAAACACCAAACTATCAAATCTGTTCTCAGTGTGTACCTTACCACTTGCTAAGCAGCCTCAAGTCCAGTACAAATGGAAGCTACCTGCAATCACTTTGTAGCTCATACAGAGTGACCCCCAGCAGGGCACAGGCAGTATCTGATCTTGGCTTGCACCGGAGAACCACCCAAAAGACCCCAGGAACAACACATCCAGTGAGCAGCTTCAAAACACCAGCGTATGACCCAACCACCTCCATTGATGTGGAAACAGCAATCAAGTTTCAACTACAACAGGAGGGCACAAACAGTCCATACAACAGGCTCACCTACAGCACCTGGCTCAGAAGATCATGGAGCCTGTGCCACTGAGCTCCACAGGACACCTACTACATAAGACTACTCTACTAAGAGATGTAGCAGCTCTACCTAATACATAGAAGCAAACACAGAGAGGAAACCAAAAAAGGAGACAAAGAAACACATCCCAAGTAAAAGAACAAAATAAAGCTTCAAAGAAAGAATTCAACAAAATGGAGACAAGCAATATACCAGATGCAGAGTTTAAAACACTGGTTATAAGGATGCTCAGTGAACTTTAGGGGTAGAGTAGATGACTCAGTGGGAACTTTAACAAAAAGAAAGAAAATAAAAATGGAGATAGGAAACAAAAAAGAATCAGTAAGAAATGAAAAATACAATAACTGAATTAAGAATACCTTAGGAGGAATCAAGAGTGATAAGATGAAACAGAGAATTGAATCGGAGACTTATAAGATAAGATAGCAGAAAATATCCAATCAGAATGGCAACAAGAAAAAAATAATCTGAAAAATGGGGATAATTTAAGAGGCCTCTGGGACAATATCAAGTGTACCAACATTTGCATCATAGGGATACCAGAAAGAGAAGAGAGAGCAAAATATTGAAATATATTTGAAGATATAATGACAGAAAAAATTCCTAACCTGTTGAAGGAAATAGACATACAAGCCTAGGAAGCTTAGAAAGTCTCAAAAAAAAAAAATCCAATAGACCCACACCAAGACACATTATAATTAAAATTCCAAAGGTAAAGACAAAGAGAGAATCTTAAAAGGACCAAGAGAAAAGCAGTTAGTTACCTACAAGGTAGCTCAGCTGATTTTTCAATAGAAACTTTGCAGGCCAGAAGAAATTGGCAGGAAATATTTAAAGCAATGAAAAGCAAAGACCTCCAACCAAGACTATTCTATCCAGAAAAACTATAACTTAGAATTAAAGGCCAGATAAAGAGCTTCCACAAGAAAAAGCTACAAGTGTTTATTACCACCAACCGGTATTATAAGAAAAATTAAAGAGATTTCTTTAAAAGGAAAAAAATAATTTCAAGAATATGAATAAAATAGCAATAACTACATATCTATAAATGATTATTTTAAATGTAAATAAATTATATTCTCCAATCAAAATATATAGGGTGGCTGAATGGATAAGAAAACAAGGTCCTACATTATGCTACCTACAACAGATTCGCTTCACACTGAAAGACACATCCAGACTGCAAGTGAAAGGATGAAAAAAGATATTTTATGAAAATGGAAAATGGAAATGAAAAAAAAAAAAAACATGGTCACAGTACTAATACTAGACAAAGTCTATAACAAGAGACAAAAAAGAATCCAGTAATTCTACTTATGGGTATGTATCCCAAAAAACCCAAAACACTAATTTAAAAAGATATATTCATCCATATGTTCATTGCAGCATTATTTACAATAGCAAAGATATAAGAGTAACTTAAGTGTCAATCACTGTATGAGTGAATAAAGAAGTAGTACATATATACAATGGAGTATTACTTGGCCAGTACAAAGAATGAAAATCTTTTTATCTGTAACACTAATGAACCCAGAGGGTATTATGCTGAGTGAAATAAGTCAGACACAGAAAGACAAATAACATGTGATCTCACTTATTTGTGGAAGCTAAAGAACAAAGTAAAGAAACAAACAAAACAGAAACAAACTCATAGATACAGAGAACATTTTGATGGTTGCCAGATGGGAGAGGAGTTTAGGGGGATAGATGAAAAAGGGGAAGGGATTAAAAATAAGAATTGGTAGTTATAAAATAGTCATGGAGATGTGAAGTCATAGGAAATTATAGTCATTATTGTGATAACTATGTATGGTGTCGGGTACTTTAGCAGTGACCAATTTGTAAGCTATATAAATGTCTAACCACTATATTGTATCTGAAAATAATATAATATTATATGTCAAGCATAACTAAAAAATAAAAATAAATAAATAAAAAGGAATAATATTTGCACATCTATTATTTCACCTAGTCAGTTAAATTCAACTAATGTTTCTTAGAAGAAATTGTGAAGTATATATATGTATATAAACCTTTGTAATCTTTAAATCTAATAAGGGAGATGAAGCAGAAATAATGACGGAACAATGTAGAAGACAGTTTCTCCCTTTTCGTTCTACCTCTTACTAGTAATTATCACATGTGTACCAGACTGCATCAATCAGCTTTTGTGTGTGTGTGTATGTGTGTGTGTGTGTGTGTGTACCAACTCTGGCTTTCCTAAGTAGAAGAGGGATTTATTGAAATTATATTGGTTAACTCATAGAATCAATGAAAACCCTAGGTAACTAGATTAGAGAAAATGCAAGAAATCAGAGTGGTTTAAGCAGCAGGGAGCCCAGCAAAAGTCATACTATAAGGAATGGTTTCTTTGGGAGAGATTATCAACTATATTGCTGTCAAGGAACTCTTGCCACTGCTGCTACCAACAGACTCTTTGAAGCTGAACCATCATAGCAACTTAAAATATATATATATATATAATTTTATTTAACGCCCTCCTAGGATTCGAATGCAGAAAGTAAAATGTTCAGTTGTCTGAATCTAGGACAGTCTTTCAGTGGATGAGAAGAGGGATCTATAGCAACTCTTTACAAATTAGACATTATAATTATACAAATTTGGTTCCTGACTTCAAGGAGTTAACAGTCTATTGTGGGAGAGAGTTATGTATATATCCATCTGTAATACAGTGGGATAGGGGTTAACAAAGCACAGAGTCAGAAGCAGTTAATTCAGTGGGGTGGGAGGGGAAGAGTGGGAGATCTTGGATGGGAGACATGACTGTTAAACTGTCTTAAAGATTTAGAACTCATCAAGTTTATAAGAGTGGAACGAACTTTCAAAATAGCAAGAACAATTTGTATAAAATTTTAAAGGGTGAAAAGAGCATTGCATGTCCTAGCCGCATAGCGTGCCTTGGTGAAGTGGCATATGTTTATGAGATAAGGTAGGTGTGTGTGTAGGAAGTGGGCAGATGTGGTGGAGAGTTGGAGAAAGCGGAGGTAACAGAATATGGAAGTAGAAAGGTTTTTGTTGCTTTCAGCATGGAATGTCCTTGAATTTCATTCTAAGAAATTTGGAATATATTATGTAGGCAATAAAAGATTCTTAAGACTTTTAAGCGGAGTATATATATACCCCTTATTCAAATATATATTTAATATACACATATTATAATAATTATGTATAATAAATAATGATAATTATGTTAATATATACATGTTAATATACAAGCATATATATTTAGTATACACATTTAATATATATGTTTAAAATATTACTTTGGTCATTTTTTTCCATCCTTTGTTTTTGTCATTAGATGTGACCCATTTAGGAACTAAAGGGATTCCTCCTGTGTCTAACTGGAACATTTATTTTTCAATTACTCTTACTGTGAAAAAAATTAGAATCTTGACATTCTGCCTTAAAGATATTTTATGAGGATTTAAAAATAGCTTCAACTCTCTAACCAGTGCTGCAATGTGCCTATAAAATCATATCGACAAAATTTGATTTATTTCTCAGTTTCCCCATCTGTGACACAGGGACTTGAATATTTAATAATTGGCTGGCTCAGGTGGCTTAAAGTGAACACTAATTAGTCACTGCCAGTTAAATTCTAGAATATAGATATTGTCACTAACATCCATGTAGCATTAATCATTTAATTCTACAATGATTTTGTTGCTTATCTCACAGGTGAATTGTATAACTCAGTGTGTTTCTACTAACACTTAATTTATTGACAGCAAGGTTGCTTCCAATTCCTCATCTTTACAAACAATGCTGTAACAAATTTTCTGTATCTGTATGCATAATAATACATTTTGTCTCATAAAATAGATTCTCAGAAGTGTAAATACTGATCAAAGATACTCACATTTTACATTTTAATAGATACTTTCATATTTCTTCCAAAAAGGTGCCATGATTTAGAATTTTACCAAGAGTGGATAAGACTAATTTTTGTACACTCTTACCAACACAGGATATTATAAATATTTTTAATTTTAACTAATGTGACACATAAAAAACAGTTTTTGATTTACATTTCTGATTTTTTATTGTGTTCATTCATTTATTCAACATACATTTAATGACTGCCTACCTATCTTATATTCTGAGAACTCTTCTAGGCCCGTGAATATATCAGTAAAAAACAGAACAATATCATGTCCTCATGAAATTTACATCCTAATGTGGTACCTGAAATTCTTATTTTATCATTAATGCATTATTTATAATAAAAATTGAAAATGATATGTTACGTATATAAGGGGATATGGTATATTTATACAGTGGAATATTATGGAACCATTAAAAAGAAGATTTCAATGTATATTTAAATGACATGAAAATATATTAATTATCTATTTTAAGTTAAAAAGCAAACATTTAAGGATTTTTAAACATAAAATCATGACTCTCAAACAAATATAAAATGAATATGTATCAAAGATGCTCTATAACACCAATTAATATTGGTAGCAGTAAGATGTTATAACTATTTTAAAAATTGGAAAAAATATAAATCCATGTAAGACATAAGGAATGCTGAAGTTGATTTACAAATAAATTCAAATTGATTAATATTCACAGAGCAATAATCAATAGAATCTCCAGTGGATCAGGAGGATCAAAGTTTTCTGGAAAAACACAACTAACAGATTAAGTATAGATATAGAGTCCCAGGATATGCTATCAGTAATCTGGAGATCCAGGAAAAGCTGGTTATGTGTTTCTAGTCTGAGCGCAAAGGCCTGGGAACCAGGAGCACTGGATAATATAACTCTCAGTCAGAGGGCAGGGAAAAATTAATATTCCAACTCAACCAGCCAAGAAGAGAGAATTATCTCTTCCTCTGACTTTTTGTTCTATTCTGGCCCTCACATATTAGATGATGCCCACCACACTGCACAGAACAATCAACTTTACTCAATCCAGCAATTCAAATACTAATCTCTTCCAAAAGCACACCCATAAGTAATCTTTAACCAAATATCTATGTCACAGTCAAGTTGACATATCAAATTAACCATCATAAATCCATCATTGTCATCTTGCATGCCATATGCATTTCCTTAAATCATAATTAATCTTCAAATAAAGACAATTTAAGGTCATAATTTATCTAAAATAGTACAACTATCCTGTGTATAACCAAAAACACTATAACCTCTTCCCCTGAAGAAGAGTTAAATTCTTGGATAATATTTATTCTTCTCCTTCATATGTTATAATGTAAATATTATGATGTAAAATTAGCAATACTTAAAATTTATAACATAACCAACCAATTAACATTTCTATGCACAAATATTATTTATTATGAGTATTCTACAACTTAAAAACTTGTAAACTTTAATACAATGAAAGCAGAGATAACCATGAAGAACATGCTTGACAGGACATTTAATATTTTTCTGGCATATTTCAAAGTTTTTCACAATTTTTACCAGCACAAGTTACAGAAGAGTATAGTTCCATAGGAACAAATTTGGAATGACAAAAATGTTTAATGGTAGTTATAATTTGATTATAAGAATATATGTGATTTTTATTTATTTAATTTCATTGTTATGCATTTTATTTTTAGGATTATTTTTTTACTTATAATGAGCATAATTTTTTGTAATAAGAAAAATATAAAAATATAATTTCTTGCATAAGTGACTGCTTATTTTAGAAATAGATTTGACTCAGACAATAAACCACACAAATATGCACCAATTCAGATTTCATATAGAGTTTTAAAACAAGATATCTCAAAATCGATCTTTGCCTTTCTGTATATTATATTAAGGAAGGCAAGATTAAAGATATGACAGCCACAGGGAAATGTTTAAAGAGGTTAAGAGAAGTTAATTAAATGCTACTGTTGTTAAACAAATGTCAATGATAGTAATTCACATTAAACTTTGTTTCCCCATTACTCATGTGTAACTACCTAACAATAGTATTAGTAGTAGGGAGAAAGAAGAAGAGAGGAGAGGAGGAGGAGGAAGATGAGGTGGAGATGAGGGGAAAGAAGAAGGAGACTATTTCATACTTATTTAGCACTTGCTATATGTCAGCTACTATTTTAAGTGTCACTAAGTAGCCTTGTGCATAGAACAAGCTACTTTTCCTTCCCATGTTTCATTTTTTTGTCTGTGCAATGAGCATAATAATAGTACATACTTCATAGTATTGTTATATGCATTAAATGGGTTAACATTTGGAAAAGCACTGGAAAAAATGTTTGAAAAATACCAAGTGCTATGTAAGTGTTATGGA
>NW_006438872.1:351571-352928 GCF_000325575.1 Pteropus alecto
TGGACATCTAAATGTTCACAACAATCTGATGAGGTAGTTGCTATTATTACCCTAATTTTAGATATGAGAAACTAAAGCACAGAATAGTTAGTTTTTTGCCCATAGCCATAGTTTGTGTCTTTGGTTTCCCACAGAAAGGATGACTATGTGCTAAACTAGAAGCTTATAACTACTATAAATTATCAAAGAAGAATGCTCAGATTTTTTAGATTAATGATATTGAGATGATCAATTATACATAAATATAAAAAATTAAATGGCACAAGGAACCATCTCATAGCTACATGGTCACTCTGGGTCCCATCCCTCCCAAGAATTGATGGACACTTTGGTTGAAGAAAAATTGGTATGTTCTGCTCATTCGAATTCCCCCAGACAAATTCGATGGGTCTCATTTGCTACCCAAAGGGTTTAGACAGAGACAGGTTTTTGGTCTCCCATCTGTACTATTATAATCTTAGCTTAGAGACTAATTCCTGTTAAATTAGTTATGACTAAAATAGTAAGACTGATTTTATTTGATGGTCATAATATGAGCCACAGAAATTTTGGGGGCAGAAAGAAAGTATTTTCTTTTTGGCCAGTCTCTTCAGAAGAGAGATATTCATAGAATCTGTTCTTACAAGGTTAAAGAGAGCCCTCACAGTCATACTTTGGGGAAAACCATTAACTGAATATATGCGAAATACATCTGTAAAGTACAACAGGGGAGCTGATGGGTGGGAGGAAAAGAAGACATAACAGATATAGAAGATATGATCCTTACTGCCATGCACTCTACAGTCTAGTCTTGGAAACAAAAACAGTCATAAAAAATGACTCAGTAACAATGGTGATGCAATTTATCTGCAAGTTTTATATAATATTCTAGTAAATAAATGCTTTTGAACAGATTAGATTTATAATAAGTGAGAGGTGAGAACCATCAGTTTATATTCTTCTGTAGTACTTGATAGCCTATCTAGCTCAAGTCCTGGCTGATAAAAGAATTGTAGGAAAAACAAAAAAAAAAACATTCCCTCTAATTGTTCCTCATGTTCTCTTTTAAAAAGAACACTGTCCATATTGCATTGGAAGACTCCTGCCAAACATCAAAAGCATGTGTTCTTGAAAACATCAGTCCTTACAAATATTGGCAATTTTGAAACTAGAACATGCCATATTCTATTCCATTTTAGTCTCTATAATAATAAAATTGGTCATATATAATTATTCTAGGCTGATTTTACTAACATAAGTAATAAATGCAGTCTAAATTAATTTTAGACTTTATGGATCAACAATCAATAGTAAAAAGACAGAAAATAAGGTTTCAGAAATTTTTTATTGATTAAATTCAAAATATAATAATTGAATA
>NW_006438872.1:352959-357444 GCF_000325575.1 Pteropus alecto
TTGTGGGTGGATAATGGTAGCTTAAACTTTGGAATTCAAAGTTAGTGTTCCCTATTACCAAATCGATTGCAAATATTCATCTGTAAAAAAACATTCGTGACTTAAAGCCAGTACAGGAACAGGAATCTGGCTGTATTTGGCTCTCGTTTTATAATTTGTTGACCTCTGATGTGAATGATTTTATTTGTTAAATGAATTAATAGATTCACATGAATGTCAAATATCATCTGTGTTTTTAAAATTTATTTATTTTTATTATGATAACATTGGTTAGTGAAATCCAGTAAGTTTCAGGTGTACAATTCAACAGTAAGATATAGATACAGATATAGATATATTACATATGTGTTCACCACCCATACTTAGATTTTTTTCTGTCACTACATATTTAACCCCTTTTACTCCATCCACCTACCCCCTTCCACCCACCTTCTGGTACATCACTAGTCTATTATCCATGTCTATGAGTATCTGTTTGTTTGTCCTGTTTGTTGCTTTTAGGTTTATATCCCACATATAAATGATATCACGTGGCTTTCGACTTTTTCTGTCTGGCCTATTTTGCTTATTTTGAATTTTTAAAAGAATTCTTCTTCACCTATGTGATAATTTTAGACACATTTATACTAGCGGGACCATGTAGTAGATATGCAGTAAAACAATAATACTTGCCACTTTTTTTGTTCCTAATCCTCAAAGAAGTCACTCGTGGTCAGAAATTATTTTTTAAGTGTTTTGCAATTCTTTCAGGCTTTGTATAGCATTCTGACAGGTTCAAATCTCTTTCAAACTATAAGCAGAAAGTTTTGTTTTGTTTTGTTTTGTTTTTTCCTCTGAAGCTGGCTATCCTTATTTTAAACTCTGGCTTTTAGAACAAGGGATGCAAAGAGACAGAGACAGAGTAAACGGATGAGCAACACACTAATTGAAGTCAATGACAGCGATCAAGGGTAAGCCACACAAAAAGACAGCAGGAAGCAGTTGAAAGTTCTTACATTTTTTCTTCTCCCATTTTCTCCTACTGGTTATTCTTCATTTATATTGCAATGCAAAAACTCCATTAACTCAGGAGGTTTCTTAGAAAAAGATCTTTGCTTTCATTGTCATTGATATTGGACTGAGCAAGCTTTTAGAAATAGAATGCTATAACACAATATAATTTAGACGGAACATTAAATGTCCTACAGAATTCTGATATGCATATTGAAGTTTAATCAAAATGGCTTTCTAGAAAACATAATTAAAATTGTTGGAGCTTTCACTTTCTTTACTGTCTACTGTATTCAGAGCTACCACTTGAAATATCTCGACCTTCCTTTTTTATTCCTGAGATTATTAGATTATCAGGTTACCAAAATTTCAAACTCTTGTTATTTATTTGAGATTAAAAGTGATCTTGGAAAGCAACAAAACTGCTTACATCCCATTCTCTCTAATTCGTCATTTTGCCTAGTACCCACAATTATATTTATGTAAGAGGATTTCCTGTATAATTAGAGTTACATAATCTTTTTGCTAAAGTAAAAATTTAATTTTTGATAGTCCTAATATGTTAATTATATACCGAATTACATGTCGCCTCAATTACATACTAAGCTTTAGGAGAAAGTCTATATAGTTTTGTTGTATGAGTAATTTAAAATGCAGAGGAAGGGTCACATTTAAGATTCCATATTTTAATTGTGTTTTTAAATTATTTTTATAATTTTCCTTAAAATTTCAAGCATTTTATCTTATGATTATTTTTATTGCTTTTATACTTCTCATATTAGAGTAAAATGAACAAATACTCATTCAAATATAACATGAAAATAAGGATATGTCTTATTATTAAGAGGTCATATGATTTTTGGTGTAAGTAGGGCAAATAAAAAGGGGGTCTATTTTGTGTCAAACTAATAGTAATAATCAAAAAAGTTTTATACATACTAAATGACACTTTGAAGTAAATGCATAAAGTAATAAAAAAGTACATGAGTGCTGGAGTGGTTGAACCAGATCAACAGCATTATCATGTTTTGTACAAATGCCAACACTAAACCAGGTCTCACTCTCCTAATATGGTTCCACCTCGTTATTTTGAACAACCCCAGAGGGTAGTCAGTCCTTTCTATTATTGATATATGCTCTCTCTCTCTCTCTCTCTCGCTCTCTCTCTCTCTCACACACACACACACACACATAATTAGAGGTTAAAAAGTTGACATTTCTAGGTGATGTCAGCTTTGAACACAGAGGCATGGAGACAAAAAATACAGTTAAGTTTGCTAACACAGGCAGTACAAAGGACCTTCTAATCTGGATAAAAGCCTGAAATGAAAGATGAAGTGGAAAAATGACATTCCACTGCTGCCTCTTTCACAAGTCTCATCGTGTTAATCATTTTTTATTAGGTTTGCCAAATCAAATTTTTCAGTAAAACTGGGAAAACTGCCTCAAACTAAATTTTTGAGGATAAGTATTTTTAGATAGTAAGTTTGCTCAATCCTACTTCAGTTGTTGAAGTACTCATCATTTGCCCAGCCTATCTACCTATTTCTAAACAGTTTTGAATACTCTGCAAAGATTAACAAATATCAGTAAGGTAAAAAAACAAAACAAAACAAAACAAAAAAAAACAAAAAAAAACAAACAACAACAACAAAAAAAACATTGAAAATTTTTTTCACATTCTTTGTCAAGTTTAATCAGAGGAGTGCTTCATTTGTTTCTGGGCTCTTAAAGTGTAGGTAAAGTGCAATATGGGATACTTATGTTTTAATTTATCTGGTTTTTCCAAAAGAAGAACCAATTTAAATGAATTTACAGACATTCTTTATAAATTGTCTGAGGTAGTATTCTTGGTAATATACATAAATCTCGTTCATACCTACAAAAAAACTCTCTCACCGAGGTCGCTAAAGTACTAATAATGTCAAATTCAATATGTTGTTTTAAAACTATATATTAACTGTGTACTTCTCTAGGATTTGACATCATTGACCAATCCCTCTTTCTGAAAATATTTTTTTTTAGCTTCTGTGTCACTCTCCTGGTTCTTCTATTTCTTTAAATATTATTTGTCATTTAGTTCATTGGTGCCTTCGCTTCTGCTCACTTTGTAAATATTGGTGTTCTACCAAATTTAGGATGCCTTTTCACTCTTCTCACTGTAAATGCCCCACATCAGGGATTCAAGGAACTAAAATAATTTATTCTGATATATATTTCTTCTCTTCATTATTATGTAGCACTTTTTCTTAAAAAATGTTGCTTCACAAAATAAATGGGGAAATGAACGTTATGAAGCATACGTAGCTTTTTCCAACCAATCCATGTTTCACCTGAAGAGTTACATATAGGCAATTGTTTATATGACATGCAAGATAAAATTAAGTGTGATTTAAACTGAGAAATTGTATGTTCTCACTATGGAGGGCACTCATAAACTCTTCTATGTTCAAAGCAAGGCATAGTGAAAGTGCGTTTAATCCTTCTGGAGCTATTAATAAAACAGATATTGATATTTGGCAGTCTGAGTATACAAGTGTATGGTAGAATTTCTTATAGAATACTGTGATGATTCCTAGATAAAAAATATTTTTAAATAGAATCATGCTAAAAATGATTTAGGTTTGTAATTCTTTCTTTTGAATAAAGAAAATAAATAAAACTCTATACTGAAAAACAGATGACACTTTCTTTTGTTTAAGTTCAATAAAATTTCTTTCACTAAGCAATAAAAAGTAGGCTATTACTTGAATTGAGTTGGATTTAAGAGTAAATAAGACAGTTAGAAATGTGTATAGATTTTTAGGGAATTACAAAAGACCCTGAAAAACCAAAGCAATCCTGAGTAACAAGAATAAGGCCAAAGGTATCAATCACTCTGCCTCCCTAAACTTATACTATAAAGTGACAATAATCAAGACATCATGATATTGGCAGAAAAACAGACACACGGACCAATGGAACAGAATTGAGAGTCCAGAAATAAACCCCCATACATATGGGCAAATGTTTTATGACAAAAAAGCCAAAAATATACAATGAAGGGAAAAAAGCATCTTCAATAAATAATGATGGGATAATTGGAAAGCCACATGCAACTCTCATACGCTGCTAGTGGGACTGCAAATTGGTACAGTCACTATGGAAATCAATATGGAGATTCCTCAAAAAACTGAGAGTTGATCTATCAGATGAGCCTGCAATCCCTCTACTGGGTATTTACCCCAAAGACTTGAAAACCCATATCTGAAAAGATATTTGCACACCGATGTTCATAGCAGCGTTATTCACAGTGGCCAGGACATGAAAGCAACTGAAGTGTCCTACGATAGATGCTTGGCTAAAGAAGCTGTGGTACATATATACAATGGAATATTACTCAGCCATAAGAAATAAAATGCTGCCATTTGAGACAACAGGGATGGACCTCGAGATAAGCATGCTAAGAAAAATAAGCTAGACAGAAAAAGTTGAAAATCACATGATATCATTTAC
>NW_006438872.1:357510-366466 GCF_000325575.1 Pteropus alecto
GGGAAAGAGGGGAGCGGTGGTAGACAGGGTAAAGGAGGTCAAATATGTGATGAGAGAAAGAAATCTAACTATTGGAGGTTAACATGCATAGTAAACATATTATTTGCCTTATTATTAAAGTGTACACCTGAAACTTATTGGATTTTGTTAACCAATGTCACCACAATAAATAAATAAATAAATAAATAATAAATACATAGATAGATAGATAATAAATAAATAAAACTAGACTGCTATCTGTCATCATAAATGAAAATTAACTCAAAATTGATCAAAGACCTAAATATAAGACATTAAACAATAAATTGCATAAAAAAATGCATACGTACTAAGCTCATTCACTTTAGTCTTAGAGAAGATTTTATAAATTTGCCCTCAAAGGCAAGGGAAGTGAAAGCAAAAAAAAAAAAAAAAAAAAGGATTATATCAAACTAAAAGCTTCTGCACAGCAAAAGAAACCATCAGGAAGACAAAAGCAAACAATTAAATAGGAGAATATATTTGCAAATAATGCTTTCGATAAGGGCCTAATTTCCAAAATATAGGAAGAATTCATACAAGTCAACAATAAAAAAAAAAAATCCAATTGAAAAATGAGTGGAAGACATGAACAGATACTTCTCTCAAGAAGTCATACAAATGGCCAGTAGACATATGAAGAGATGTTCAACTTCACAAGTTATTATGGAACTGCGAATCAAAACCACAATGAGATACCACCTCAAACCCGTTCGAATGGCTGTGGGGAAAAAGGAACCCTTATACGCTGCTGGTAGAAATGCAAATTGGACAGCCATTATGAAAAGAGCATTGAGGTTTCGCAACAAATTAAGAATAGAATTACTACATAACCCAGCAATTCCTCTTCTGGGTATCTACTCCCCAAATTTGAAAACATTTATCTGTAAAGATAAATTCCCCCTGATGTTCACAGCAGCATTATTCACAGTGGCCAAGACATGGAAACAACCAAAGTGCCCTTCAATAGATGATTGCATAAAGAATCTTTGGTGCATATATACAATGGAGTACTACTCAGCCGTAAGAAAAGATGAAATACTGCCATTTGCGATGACATGAATGTATCTTTAGATTATCGTGCTAAGCAAATAACTCAGACAGAAAAAGTTGGTTTTACTCATGTGTGGGATATAAAACTGAAAGCAATAAATGAACAAGACAAACAAACAAAAAGTCATAGATACAGACAACAGTTTGCTGAAGGAAAAAGAGAGGAGGAGGTAGAGAAGAGTAAAGGGGGTTCAATATATTGTAATAGAAGGAAATGTAACTCTTTAGGTGGTGAACACAAAATGCAATATATATACAATGTCACCCCAATA
Source organism: Pteropus alecto (assembly GCF_000325575.1). Lineage (NCBI taxonomy): Eukaryota > Metazoa > Chordata > Mammalia > Chiroptera > Pteropodidae > Pteropus > Pteropus alecto. The sequence continues at coordinate 358,854 of NW_006438872.1, forward strand.
AATTTAATTTTAAAAATTTGATAGCTCTTCACAAACAAAAATAAAATGTATATAAATTTGTATGCTTATATCCTACAGGGAAATGGATAACATAAATAAGTCCACACTTATAAGGACAGAAAAGTTAAGCAAAACAAAACAAAAATGAGTACAAACAAACAATCCTCTACAAATGATGGAGACTGGTCACAGGCTGGAACTAGTTAAGTTCAGTTCCTGTTTGCTTAGACGATGATTTCAGATCTGACACAACTCTTTAGTTTTCTCTACCCTGAACAAAACACCATATTTTCACAAGCTATAATTCATGAGAAGGCATTGATGTTATAACCATCAAGGATCACCTTCAGCTCAAAGAAATTTATACTCTAATTGGAACAACGATGGGAGATTAGGACATATGAAAGAGACTTTCGATAGAAATCTGAGACAGTGGTGGTGAGTAGATGTTCTGAAAAAGGGTATAGATAGAGGGAGTAATGACTGACTAATATTTTAGGTTTGTTTTATTTAACCATGAATATAAAGTTAATGTACAATTATACAAATTAATATTGCATGAGTTAAGTAATAAAAATAAATTGGACAGTTATAATGGGAGATTAAGAGAGATAGATCAGTATTCATACATTTTATCATTTAAGATATCATAATATCTCTTGGACTGAGTAGAATTTCTATAAATTTTTGTATGATAAACTCTAAATTGACTTTTAAGAATGATAATAGTTCTTATTTTAAAATAATCTATTGTTCTGTATAGCGGTCATGAACAAATTACAAGATTACAAATTACAAGACCATATTACAATATTTCTTATTTCTGTCACAAGCTCAAATAGAGCTTTAACTATGAAATGATGGTGATCTAAGTGTAGAAAAATCTTGCAAATTGTTATGGTCTTAGATACACCTTAAGTATGTTTTCTAGATCAAGGCAAAAGCGATCACTCAAGAAAGACTCTACTAGTTTTGTTTGTTTGTTTGTTTGTTTGTTTGTTAATAGGAGAAACTAATGAGAATACATTTAGAATAGTGTTTCTAAAGTTTGGCCCACCTGCCATCTGCATCAGAATAACTTAATGTTATAACTTAAATATTCTGATTCTCGGACCTCTTCCCAGAATCTCTGGGTTGTGCCTAGGGATTATATATTTTAAAAAATTCCACATGTAATTTATGTGAAATATATTTAAAACTAAAAATAACTGCCCCACGAGTGATCTTTGCCTCAAGCCCAAACGACGACCTCCAAGTCAAACCACTTTTGATGTCTTAGTCTATAGAAACTTTGGAAAACTTAGAGAAAAAGAAACTTATGGCTATATTAATAGTAAGAATTGTCAGCATTTGCAAATATATTAACTGTTTAGATTCCTTTGCTTTAACCAGTGTAAAGATTTATTATTTAATTTATATACATTTTATAGTGATCATCCAAACTTTAACTATTTTTATTAAAGAAAATTAAGACTATATATTGTACTTTACAATATAATGTACATTTATGAAATTCTGTTGTATTTTGGGCTATTCTTTGAGTTTAAGCTAATATGACACTGGGGATGAGTTTAACGAATGTTAAATTGTCATTGTATCTGTTAGAAAATATTTGCAAAAAAAATCAACTTATAGTCACTAAATTTTGACTGTTCATTATTGTTATTTCTGATGAATAGGATTTGGAGTGATGTTTTCTCTTTCTCTCTCTCTTTTTTTTACTTTTTAAAAACTTTTTTGCAATGCTTGAGTTTCTTCTAACAAGCAATAATTTTTGAAAAAAACAATTTTTATTTTTTTTATTTTACATAAGAAAATAGATGCAAGTAGTTAGAGAAAAATAAATATTATTCTCATTAATACACTTTAATGTGGCATTCGATCTGTCTTTAAATGGTTTCTGAAAAAAGATTGATTTTAAAAATCAAAAAGATTGATTTCATTACAAAAAAAATAAAAAAATCCTTTGTATTTTAATAGCTTTCATTATCTATCACATAAAATATAACATATTATTGTATTATATATTAATTATTCCTAATCTAACTTTGTACATATTTAATCAAATATTATTAGTACATTCTTAGAATATTCTCCAGCATTCTGTCTTCCAAGGTAATTTTTCAAGAATTATCTAACATTTTTTCATATTAAAAATAATTGGGATGATACCTCATTAACATAGTATCTTTCTCTAAGTGGCTAAACCTTAAATAGACTTTCTACCTATTTAAATTCCATAATATATTCTGCAAAGTAGGAGGCATATAGTGTCCTACTTATTTACATTTCCTGAGTAAGGACATGGCATGAGTCATAAAGAAACTCAGCAGCAAAGCAGAATAATAAAATCTGGGTCTCCTCAGTCCCAGTCCCAGTAACTGCATACTGATTTTAGTAATATTTTTTACATTTAAAAAGATATTTTCTCAAATGAGAAAAAAAATATGCATTAAATAAGACAAAAAATCTGAGTGAACAAATTCTCTTGGTGTCTAATCCCTAAATTCCATCTTCCATTCACTGAATGAATAGAAGCCTTTAATATTTGTGAAAAACACTGTTGATAGCCTACCATGCAGACATTTTCTTACCTTCATATTTTCTTCATTTGCTTCACTTAGTTGCGAACTGTGATTTTGCTTTAATGTTGACTCTATAATGCATCCAGGGAAGGTTACTCCTTTCCTTTTTCCTGAGGTGAATATCGAAAAGTCTAAAACAGTCATGGCATTCTCATTTCCTTGATCAATAATTGGTTGAAGCAGTGGCATGTGACAGAATCCTGGCAATAAAAGACAGAAGGACAAGACTGGAGGACTTCATTTAATTGCAGACAGCTTTCATAGAATTATGAGAAACTAAACAAAAGCCCTAATATGCTTTCGACTAGACAATTTCACCCTAAAACTGCACAGCCTACAGTTCTCTTCTTGTGTGAGACAATACATATTTTATTTAAAATTTTGAACCATTTTAATTATTTTGCAATCAATAGCATTCAGAAGTGTATAACACCTAGACTTTTAGTGAGTATACATAGCCCATTCTATATTGACTCCAATGTCAATACTAATCTAATTTTCCCAATGGCTATAACAAAGCCTTTCTTCAGGTTATGTTTAACTGACTGCTAGAACCTCCTTTAACAGATTCCAAACTCATATTAACATAGTTATACAAACCATTTCAAATAGTGCAGATACCAATTTTATCCAAGTATTTCACTTTTCTTCAAAAACTTATGAGATTCTGAATGATTAATAGGGAAAATATAAAATAGTATTTGTGGATTCAAAAATCTTACCTTTAGTTTATTTAATTACATTTATATCCATATGTACAACTTTAATTAAGCTGTTTGACTAGTTACAGGTCAGAATAATTTCATAATCATTCCTTTCCTTTTCAGATATTTATTTCCAAACAATCGTGGCTTGTCGAAACTAGAATATTTTGAATGTTGAAGCTTGGCCAGCAAGATTAAAAAATGAAATTATATTTTATATACTATTCTGCAATTTACTTTCATAATTGTTAATATATCTTGGTCATCTCTTCAAATATGCCCATAAATGTTTACTTTGTTTTTCAATTAAATTTATTGGGGTGACATTTGTTAATACAATTATATAGATGTCAAATGTACAATTCAATAATATGTCATATGTATATTGCATTGTGTGTTCACCACACAAAGAGTTAAATCTGTTTCAGTCACTATATATTTGAGCTCCTTTACTCTTACCTACCCGGTCTCTCCTTTCCTCTGGTAACAACTAAACTGTTGTCTGTGTCCATGAGTATATGTTTGTCTGTCTTGTTCATTTATTGCTTTAGTTTTATATTCCATATATGGATGAAGTCATGTGGTTTTCAATTTTTCTGTCTGACTTATTTTGCTTAGCATGATACCACTAACTTTGTTTGTTTGTTTGTTTGTTTGTTTGTTTGTTTAGTTTCTTGAGGACATATTCATAAAATCCTCTCTAAATCCCAGGTCCATGAGTTTAATACCTATGTTTTCTTCTATATAATTTATTGTTTCAAGTCTTATATTCAGCTAATTTTGGTGTATAGTGACAGATAGCAGTCTAGTTTCATTACTTTGCATGTGGCTTTCCAGTTTTCCCAGAACCGTTTGTTAAAGATGCTTTCCTTTCTCGATTGTATGTTTTGGCTCTTTTGTCAAAAATTATTTGCCCATATATACAGGGGGTTACTTCTGGACTCTCAATTCTGTTTCATGGGTCTGTGTGTCTATTTTCCAGCCAATAACATGCTGTTTTGATTATTGTTGCTTTGCAGTCTAACCCATGCAAATCTCTTATTTTTAAAAATAAACATGTAGTGTTCTTTTGTGTGGCTGCATAATATATATATATATTTTTTTCATGTTGCTGTTGATGGTTTTAACCATGCACTTATTTATAGTCATTTGGATTGTTTGCAAATGTTCACTATCTCAAATAATTGGGTAACTAATATTTTGCTAACTTGCATGAATTTGCGGTAGTGGGAAATGTTGAATATAGGGTTGTCAACCTTTACAATAGTCATGGATATATACAATTGTCTGGTAAAACTACTGGAAAATTCATATTTCTTCACATCTTTATGAAAATCACAATAATAACTTTTTGTGTTTGTTAATATGGTGAGTAACATATTCTTCATTTTTAAATTTCATTATCTTGATTACTAGTGATGTTATGCCTATATGTATATAGCTTGTCTTAATTTCTTTTGTAGTTTTTGTTTGTATATAAATTATTTATTCATTTCACTTGCTCGCTTTTATTTTTTTTTATGTTCATTTACTTTATTCTTCTACAATTGATTTTGTATCTGGAAAGATGTAATTGTAGATCTATAGAGATTTTAAATATTGTGAATCTGTACCAGATAGAAACGAAACCAAAAATATATTTAAAGCTAAATTTTAAAATAAACTCGAGTGACATTTGAAACATGGCAGAGTGAGTGAAGTCCCCTAATCTCTCCCCTAGAAACAATAATAAGTTTAACATTTAAACTCAACAGAAAACACCCAAACTGCATACCATCACGTCTGAGTGCAGGATCTGTGCATAAGAGCTACCACAGGTTAAAGAGAGACCTTTATATAATAAATCTTTTTTTCTGGAAAAACAACAAAATACAGTTCCATTAATGCCCAGGCAGATAAACAGTCCATTAAAATACATGAACAACTAATGTGGCAAGATAGTTCAGAAATAAAGAGAAAAATCTCTAGAAAATAAGCTTAAAAACATAGAAATATGTGACTTAAGTGACAGATATCAGGATGGTATTTTTGAAAAAACTCAATGATATCTAAAACAATCCATATCAACAATTTCAGGAACTGGAAAAAAATAAAGAAAAACAACTAGATGAGCAGAATGAGTTCTGTAGCAAAGAGACTGAAACCCTAAAACAGAAACTAATAGAACTTCTGGAGAAGAAGAACACACTGAAAGAGATGAAAACTGAAAAAGTAAACTTGGAAATATAGTCGATCAAATGGAAAAGAGGATCAGTGACATCAAAGACAGAAATCTAGAATTAATCAGAAGGAAGAAGAGAGAAATCTAAGAATGAAAATAATGAAGAGAAATACAAGAACTAGCTGATACCATCAGGAGAGGAAACACAATAATGGGCATACTCAAAGTAGAGTAATAGTAGCAAGGATTAGAAAGTATATTCAGACAAATAGTTGATGAGAATTTTTCAAATCTAAGGAATGAACTGGAGCTTGGAATTCAAGAAGTCAACAAAACACCCAATTATGTCAACCCCGAAAAGCCTTCTCCAAGACACATTGTATTAAAATTATCAAAAATCAGGATAGAGTTTAGAGAAACATGGCAGAGTGAGAAATGTCCCCAGATCTCTCCCCTTGAAACAATAAGCTGAACATCTAAAACAAGCAAAACAAAAACAAAACAAAACAAAACAAAAACAAACAAACAAAAAAAAAACACTCAAACTGCACACTAGCATGTCTGAGACTGGGATCTGCCCATAAGAGCTACCACAGGTCTAAACCCCGGGTGTCAGGCAGTGGACAGGGAGAAAAAAAAGAAGCTGTCTCTTGCATCAGTCGGAGCTACTTGTTAGAGGACGAGGAAGATAGAATGTACAGAGATATCCCTGAAAACCCATGCCTGGGAGTGCTGTGAGCTCCACAAAGCAGGTGACAGGGCCCAGTCATCAGGGCACAAAGCAAAGAAGCAGGATGGGAGAGAAACAACAGCTGATTTTTACCAGCTGTGGTTGCAAAACTGAGACTGAGCTGCAGCCTTGAAATCCCAAACCAGAAGGCCCCTTTCCCCATACCCCCTGAGACTGATCATCGTGGAGCCCAGAGGAATCTGAATCAAAAAAAAAAAAAAAAAACACTATGGAAACTGTCACTAACACTGACAGGGACTGAGAATGAGGGTAGCTAGCATGAGTGAATATCTAAAAAAGAAAAATAAAATAAAAAGGCATTATTAAGGCCTTATATAAAGCAGGGATCCAAGAGGCTTAGATACCACCTACTGGAAACCAAAAGAAAAAAAAAAAAAAACCTTCTTTGCAACAGGCTAAAGAGAGACCTTTATATAATAAATCTTCCTGGAAAAACAGCAGAATACACTTCCATTAATACTTAGGCAGAGAAATATTCTCTTAAACACCATGAACAACTAAAGTAACAAGCCATCTCAGAAAGAAAGAGAAACATAGCCAGAAAATAAACTTAAAGTCATAGAAATATGTGACTTAAATGACAGAGAATTTAGGATGGTATTTCTGAAAAAAATCAGTGAGTTCTGAAAAGAGTCATATCAACAATTTCAGGCATTGAAAAAATAACTAAATGAGCAGAGCAAGGAGATTGAAACACTGAAAAAGAACTGAATAGACATTCTGGATATAAAAAACACACTGCACGAGCTGAAAAATGAAATAGCAAGCTTGGGAAATAGTCGAACAAATGGAGGAAAGGATCAGTGATATCAATAACAGAAATCTAGAAATAAATCAGAAGAAGAGAGAAAGCGAAGAAAGAAAAATAATGAAGAGAAATACAAGAACTAGCTGACATCATCAGGAGAGGAAACATAAGAATAATAGGCATTATTAAAGGTAAGGAAAAGGAGCAGGAACTAGAAAGCATTTTCAGACAAATAGTTGACAAGAATTTCTCAAGTCAAAGGAATGAGCTGGAACTTGGAATTCAAGAAGTCAACAAAACACTCAATTATCTCAACCCAAAAAGGCCTTCACCACGACATACTGTATTAAAGTTATCAAAAATCAATGACAAAGAGAATTCTCAGGGCAAACAAGGAGAAGAAAACGGTAACATATAAAGGAAAACCCATTAGATTATCATCGGACTTCTCAGCACAGACATTACAAGCCAGAAAGGAATGGAATCAAATATTTAAACTATTAAGTGAAAGGAACGACCAGCCTAGAATAATGTATCCAGCTAAGCTCTCCTTTAGATATGAAGAAGAAATTAAGACCTTTCCAGACATACAAAAATGGAGGGAATTCTCCACCACGAGGCCTGCACTACAGGAAATACTGAAAAGGGTCAGCTCACATAACAC
>NW_006438872.1:366724-386287 GCF_000325575.1 Pteropus alecto
CAGCAAGGGAGAAAAAAAAAAACAGTAACTTATGAAGAAAAACCCATTAGATTATTGTCGGACTTCTCAGAGCAAACCTTACAAGTCAGAAAGGATTGGAATCAAATATTGAAACTATTAACTGAAAGGAACTACCAGTCTAAAATAATGTATCCAGCTAAACTCTCTTTTAAATACGAAGGAGAAATAAAGACCTTTCCAGACGTACAAAAATTGAAGGAATTCTCCACTACGAGGGCTGTACTACAAGAAATACTGAAAAATGTCAGCTCGCCTAAAACAAAATAACAAAACAAAACAAAATACATAATTAGGAGTAAAATGACTATCAGGAAAATAGAAGCAGAGGAGGGCAACCCTTACGAACAAGGCATTATTAGCTTAAATAATAAAAAGAGAATTGCTATAGCAAGATAGTAATGAATGTTCAACATATATAGAAAGAAATTGAGATAACACTGACAGAAAAGGGGAGGATTCAAAGATCCGAATTTGCAAAGGGGAATGGAGATAAGTCATGAACAAAAGAAAAGATTCGACTATATATATATAGCTATCCTTCACATCTTATTTTACCTTATTATATTGCGCATATATATATGTGTGTGTATATACACATACATATATACACACACACACATACATATATATATAAAACTATCCTTTACATATTCATAATGGTAACTACACAGCAAAGATTCAGAACTAAAGTATAAAATATAAAATAAGAAGAAATAGAGCAAAAACCCAAAAGCTAACCAAAATAAAGAAAACAGAAACATAAGCACAAGAAAGCAATGAAAACACTGAGCTACCAGAAAGCAAAAGATAAAATGGCTATAAGAAGACCTCATATTTCAATAATCACCCTAAATATAAATGGACTGAACTCACCAATAAAAAGGCACAGAATCGTAGAATGGATTAAAAAACAAAACTCAACCATATGCTCCCTCCAGGAAACACATCTCAGTGCTAAAGAAACATATAGACTCAAAACGAAAGGGTGGAAAATGATATTTCAACCAAATGGCATTCAGAGAAAAGTGGGAGTAGCAGTACTAATATCAGACGGAATAGACTTCAAAATAAAAAAAAAGGTACAGAAAGAAACTAAGGGACACTTCATAATAATAAAGGGAATCATGCATCAAGAAGACATAACTCTTATTAATATCTATGCTTCCAATCAGGGAGCCTTGAAATATGTAAAGCAATTTTTAACAGAACTAGAGGGAGAAACAGCCCAAAACACTATCGTATTAGGAGACCTAAACACTCCACTGTCAGATATGGACAGATCATCCAAACAGAAAATCAATAAGGTAATAACATCCTTAAATAACAAATTAGACCAATGAGACATAATTGACATTAACAGAGCTTTCCATCCAAAAACAACTGTTTATATATTCTTCTCCAGTGCACATAGAACTCTCAAAAATCGGCCACATAATAGGACACAGAGTTAGCCTCACCAAATATAAGAGGGTTGAAATCATACCAACCATATTCTCTGATCATAATGCTTTGAAACTAGAGTTCAACAACAAAAAGAAAGCAAGAGGAACCATAAGTATACGGATATTGAACAACATACTACTGAAGAATAACTGGGTCGGGGAAGAAATATAGAGAGACATCACGAGATACATAGAAACAAATGATACTGATAGTAAACATATCATAAGAGGAAAGTTCATATCATTACAGGCCTTTCTCCAAAAATAAAAATGAGCCCAAATAAACAACTTCATGCTTCACCTTAAAACAAACAAACAAACAAAAACTAGAAAAAGAAGAAAAAAATGAATCCTAAAATCAGCAGAAGAAAAAAAAAATCAAAACTAGTGCAGAAATAAATGAAATTGAAAACAATAAACAATAGTAAAAGTAAATGCAACAAAGAGCTCGTTCTTTGAGAATGATAATAAAATTGACAAACCTCTGGCTAGACTCACTAAAGAAAAAGGGAAAAGACACAAATAAACAAAATCGGGGATGAAAGATGGGAAATTACGACTGATATTGCAGGATTACAAGGATCATACAAGAGTACTATGATAAAGTATATAACACCAATTCTAATAACCTAGAAGAAATGGATCAGTACTTAGAAAAAGACAACCTTCTTACAATGAATCAAGAACTGGAAAATCTAAATAGACCGATCAGCAGTATGGAAATTGAAACAATCATCAAAAACCTACCAAAAAGTCAAAGTCCAGGACCAGATGGCTTCACCAGTGAATTTTACCAAACATTCAAAGATTTAATACCTATTCTCCTAAAGCTCTTCCAAAGGATCAAAGAGGAGGCAACACTTTCCAACTTATTTTATAAAGCAATATTACCTTGATACCAAAACCTGGCAAAGATAATACCAAAAAAGAAAACTACAGACCAATATCTCTCATGAACATGGATGCAAAAATCCTAAATAAGATACTAGCGAACCGAATACAGCAACATATTAAAAAGAGTATACAACACGATCAAGTGGGTCTCATCGCAAAAGCACAGAGTTGGTTCAACATACGCAAATCGATTAATGTTATACACTACACAAACAAATTTAAAAAATAAGAATCATATGATCATATCAACAGAAGCAGAAAAAGCCTTTGACAAGATACAGCAGTCATTTATTATCAAAACACTTAAAATCGGTATAGAAAGAAAGTACCTGAACATAATAAATGCCATATAAGACAAACCCTCAGACAACATTATACTTAATGGTGAAAAATTAAAAAATGTTCCTTCTAAGATCAGGAACAAGGCAAGGCTGTCCACTATTGCCACTGCTATTCAATATAACATTGAAGATCCTAGCTACTGCAATCAGACAAAAGAAAGATAGAAAAGCTATCCAAATAGGAAAAAAAAAATGCAAACTGTCACTATTTGCAGATGACATGATTCTCTATATAGAAAACCCTAAAGACTCCACAAGAACATTACTAGAAACAATAAGCAAATACAGTAAAGTTTCTGGATACAAAATCAACGTTCAAAAATCCATTGTGTTCCTATACTCTGATAATTTAGTGTCAGAAAAAGAACTGGAAAAAATAATTCCTTTTGCAGTTGCAAAAAGAAAAAAAAAAGAATAAAATACCTAGGCATAAATGTAACAAAACATGTGAAGGACCTATATAATGAAAACTACAAGACCCTATTAAAAGAAATCTAAGAATATATAAAAAAATGAAAAGATATTCCGTGTTCTTGGATTGGAAGAATCAACATAGTTAAAAATGAACTTATTACCTAAAGCATTATACAGATTTAATACAATCCCCATCAAAATCCAATCGGTATTTTGTTAAAGAAATAAAACAAAAAATCATCAGATTTATATGGAAGCACGAAAGACCCCAAATTGCCAAAGCCATCCTGAGAAAGAAGAACTAGGCTGGAGGCATCATTCTGCCTGACTTCAAATTATACTACAAAGCAACAGTAATCAAAACGGCATAGAATTGGTAGCAAAACAGACACATGGACCAGTGGAACAGAATCAAGAATCCAGAAGTAATCCCATATTTATATGGGCAAATAATTTTTGACATAAAAGCCAAAAACAAACAGCGGAGGAAAGAAAGCCAATTCTTTTCTAAATGGTGCTGTGAAAACTAGAACACCACCAGCAAAAGAAGGCAACCTAGACTGTTGTCTATCACCACACACCAAAATTAACTCAAAATGTATCAAGGACCTGAATATATAAGATCTAAAACAATAAAATGCATAGAAGAAAACATAGGAACTAAACCCAAGGATCTTGTGCTTAAAGAGGATTTATGAATTTGACCTCAAGCAAGAGAAGTAAAAGCAAAAATAAATGAATCGGATAACATCAAACTAAAATCTTTCTGCTCAGCAAAAGAAATCATCAACAAGGTAAAGAGACAACCATTCAAATGGGAAAATATATTTGCAAGTAATTCCTCCAATAAGGACCTACTATCCAAAATATACAAAGAACTCATACAATTCAATAACAATAAAAAAACAAATGATCCAATCAAAAAAAGGGCAGGAGTTCTGAACAGACTCTTCTCCATAGAATCATACAAATGGCCAACAAATATTTGAAAAGATGCTCACCATCGCTAGCTTTAGGGAAATGCAAATGAAAACCTAATGAGATACCATTTCACACCTGTTAGAATAACTATAATCAATAGGACAAGTATAACTGATGTTGGAGAGAATGCAGAGAAAAAGGAACCCTCATACAATGCTGGTGGGATCGCAAATTGGTATAGCCACTATGGAAATTGGTATAGCCAGTATGGAGGTTCCTCAAAAAACTAAGAATTGATCTACTGTGTGATCCAGCAATCCCTCTACTGAGCAATTACTACAAAGATTTGAAAACTGATAATAATGTTTATAGCAGCATTATTCATGGTGGCCAGAACATTGAAGCAACTAAAGTGTCCTACAATAGATGATTGGATAAAGAGTCTGTGGTACATATATACATTGTAATATTACTCAGGCATAAAAAGAGATGAAATACTGACATTTGAGACAACATGAATGGACCTTGAGATAATTATGCTAAGCGAAATAAGCCAGACAGAAAGAGTTGAAAATCAAATGATATCACTTATACGTGGGATATAAACCTGAAAGCAACAAATGAACAGGACAAATGAACAGAGACTCATGGACATGGACAATATAGTAGTAGTTACCAGAGGGTAAGCTATGTGGGTAATGTTAAGGTAGATGGAGTAAAGGAGGTCAAACGTGTGATGAGAGAAAGAAATCTAACTATGTGTAAATACATATATGCCTTACTGTCAAAGTGTATAGCTGAAACTTATTGGATTTTCTTAACCAATGTCACCATAAAAATCAATTAATTAATTAATTAATTAATTAATGTGAAAAATAAATAAATAAAATTATCAAAAATCAATGACAAAGAAAGAACCTCAGGGCAGCCAGGGAAAAGAGGACAGTAACCTAGAAACAAAACCCGTTAGATTATTGTCAGACTTCTCAGCTCAAACCTTAATAGGCAGAAAGGAGTGGAATCAAATATTCAAACTATTAAATGAAAGGAATACCAGCCAAGAATAATGTATCCAGCTAAGCTCTCCTTTAGATATGAAAAAGAAATAAAGACCTTTCCAGACATACAAAAATTGAGGGCATTCTCCACTACAAAGCCTGAATTACAAGAAATACTGAAAGGGGTCAGCTCGCCTAAATCAAAATGATAAAAAAAAAAAAAATACATAATTATGAGTAATGCAACTTGCAGGCAGATAGAAGCAGAGTATTTCAACTCTTACTAAGAACAGGGCATTATACACTTAAACAGTAAGAAGAGATTTGCTATAGCGAGATGGTAATGAATGTTCAGCATACATAGAGACAAATTGAGACAACAGTGACTGAAAATAGAAGGATTTAAAGATCCAAATTAACAAAGAGGAATGGAGATAAGATGCACACACAGAAGAAAATGGATGACTGTATATGTATATATATATACACATACACATTTGCAATGGTAACCACACACCAAAGATTCAGAACTGAAGTATGTAACATAAAACGAGAAGGACCAGAGAAGAAATCAATAAAACCCAACAACAACAAAAACAAACAAACAAACAACAACAACAACAACAACAAAACAGACATACAAGGACAAGGAAGCAATGGAAACACTGAGCTAACATAAAGCAAAATATAAAATGGTTATAGGAAAACCTCATATTTCAAAAAATCACCATAAATGGCAATGGACTGAACTCTCCAATAAAATGGCACAGAGTTGCAAATTGGATCAAAATACAAAACCCGACCTAGATGCCCCTTCTGGGAACAGTATCAGTGTTTGTGTGTGTGGTGTACTGGGAAAGGCTGCTGGTGTGTTTGTGGCTTCATTCTTCTCCCAGTAATGGCGACTGTGTGACCTCAGCTGCCTTGCCTATGTAACTCCTCCCCCGTCACTGAGATTAGATTCAAAGTGCATCTGACACTCAGGAGCTGTCTCTTTGGTTCTCAGGGCTGTAGATTTTCTACTTTATAAACAGACACTCACTACTATAGATTCTTCTAGGGTCCACTACTAGCTCTGGGAGGGTGAGAGTAGGTGTCCAGGCTCTGCAACTTTGCTTTCTTCCTGACAAGGGCAGTTGCTAGAACACCGCTGTCACACTTCTGTATGGTCTCTGCCCTAGTTGCTGGGTCTGGACTCATTATATGGTTATCATTCAGGCAGTAATGCTTGATGATACAGAGAGCACACTTGTAGCCTGATTCTTTTCCTCTTCCCTGATTCACAGTGAACCTCAGGCTACATCACTGTCGCCCATCACTGTTCTTTTCCCTTCCCTTCTCCCCTATTTGCTCCCTTACTTTCAGATGTTTTGATGCACAAATCTCTCAGAAGTGTTTGTGAAAAAAAGGATCTTTTGATTATAGCTGTTCAACTTGTAAATTCAGAAGGAGAGATCAAGGGGATCTCTCAAGCCAACATGCTTCTAACATCACTCCTTGGAAACATATGTTCTTGATCTGAAGTCTTGGAAGGAAGCAATCTACCTCAATATTGGCTACTTCTCTTCCTAGTCAATTTGATTTTAAGTGTCCCATATATTTACACAATACCAGATATAATGGGAGCTCTCTTTGGTTGTAAAATATGCACCCAAGATTTAACACCTGGTAACTTAGCAGTAGTTCCAGTGGTCAAAGTTATTGGTAGAGTTCTTTCCATAAATTTCACTTTAGAAAAAGCATCAGAGTAAAAAACAAAACAAAACAAAACTAAAACAAAACAAAAAAACTGTAAATGACAAAAAAAAACACCTTTAAAATGCACCTTTTTAAAGATCTGATGAGAATTCATGATATAATTGACTAGAAAATTTAGTTATTTCTGTGATATACAATATTTTAAAGTAACTGGAATTATAACTGATAACATTATTCTAGGACATATCAGATTTCTAGGATTTCATAATTTTCTAGAACGCATATTTATAACATGCATCCATGGAAATATAAGGTTAAACATCATTTCTTATTGGATAAGGCTTCCTATGTAATTTAACGAATGAAATAAACTTAAGTAGTTCACTTTCTTACCAGATTAGAAACAAATCCTTTGAGACTTTCCAGATCTCTTAAAATCTCAAGATAACTTGAGGAGAAAAAAAGTATCTGTTTACTATTTGCTTTAGGAAAGTTGTCAAAATGTCAAAAGGTTTGAACAGCTGACTAAATAGAATCACAGATCCTTGTAAAATAAAACAATTATATATTTAACCAAAGTGACAATAGAAGATGTTAAGGCAAATATAAAAGATTACATGATTGTGAACAAAGCTTAGCTCTCTTAATATTGAGAAGGCTGGAGAATTTCTGGACAGGATGACACATCAAAATTGCAATTAAATGTGAAGTGGTCTGATCTCACATCTGCATGTGGCAGTTAAAATTGGGAGGGATATCTCAGCTGCAGAGGTCTGCCTAAAGAAGCAAGTGTCCCAGCACCACACCAGCTGTCCAAGCCTGAGTTTCCAGTGTCAGGAAGAAAAGGCTCCACAGAATCTGGATGTAAAAATTAGTAGATTTTGTGGCTGAGTTATATGAAAGGCTGCAGGGGTCTCAGATGCTCTTCTTAAATGCTTAGGACATGGGCTTACCCACTGACAAACTTGTTCTAAGCTCTAGTATTGGGACAGCAGCTCAAAAGGCATATAGAGAGGAACCGAGTTGTCTGGCTTCAGAGGGAGAGCTGAAGGGGCAGCTTTCTACCTGACAAAAATGCTGGTAGAAGCCTTTGTTGAGCCCTTCCTCTCCCCGTGTGCAGATGTAGGAGCACATCTTATCCGAGTCTCCATCAATCTGGCTAACACTGGTTGCCCCACCCTAGTGATTCCCTGAGGCTCTGCCCTACTCAACAAGCCTCTTCTAGTGGCTTTTCCATACAAATGGCTTATCTTGGCTCATGCTTCAGACTTTCCCAAAATCTCTCATAAGTTCACAAAATCTAAATAAGCAGCATCCGGCCTTGGTGTGCCATGTATCTATTTCTGAGCTGCCTCGGGCTTGGTAGTAGTGGTAGATGACCTCAGTTCGTGGCTTGGCCTCTTGAGGCACATCCAAGTCCAGTGTGAGTGGCGGCCATCTAAAGATTGCTTGATGGCTCATGCCAGGTGACTCTGGACAGGGTACATGTTGTGGCTCAACTTGGCCTGGGGCAGGGCACCACCCAAGAGGCATTGTCCTGCTGGCTGAGTGGCTGGCTTTAGTCTGAGCCAGAGCAATATATGGAGCAACATTCAAGAATTACACACCCAAAGGACAGACCGGGAAGGTACTAGGCCATCCTGAAGGATATCCTGCTCTATAGGGTCAACCTCACAACAGCTCCTCCACTGTAATCACCGACCAGTCCTCACAACCAATCAGCCTATAGGAAAACAAGACCCTTACATATGCTGCCTACAAGAGACTCACTTCAGGTCAAAAGACACATAAAGACTGAAAGTAAAGAGATAAAAAAAAAAAAAAATATTTCATGAGAATGGACAAAAAAAAAAAAGCTGGGGTAGCAATACTTATAACAAACAAAATAGGCTAAAATAAAGGCTATAACAAGAGATGAATAAGTATCCAGTAATCTCATTTCCGGGTAGTTATCTGAAGAAACCCAAAACACTGTTTCAAAGGTACATTTAAATTCACATGTCCATTGCAGCATTATTTACAATAGTCAAGATATAGGAGTAATCTGGATACCATCAATGAATAAACGGATAAAGAAAAGGTCAGACATATATTCAATAGAATACTACTCAGCCTTTAAAAAAAACAGAATGAAATCTTGTCATCTGCAACATCATGGATGGACCTAGTAAGCATTGTGCTAAGTGGAGTAAGCCACACAGAGAAAGATAAATGCCATATAATTTTACTTATGTGTGGAATTAAAGAACAAAATAAACAAAACAGAAATAAACTCATAGATACAGAGAACATTTTGATGGTTGCCAGGTGGGATCAGGGTTGAAGGGGGTAGGTAAAGAAAAAAGGGATGAAGAAGTACAAATTGGTAGTTATAAAATAGTTATGGGGATGCAAAGTATAGCATAAGGAATATAGTCAATAGTATTGTAACAACTATGTATGGTGTGAGATAGGTACTAGATTTACTGGTGTAGTCACCTTGTAAGTTATATAAATGTTTAATTACTATGTTGTATACCTGAAACTAATATAATATCATATGTCAATTATAACTGAAAAATAAAAAGATATATATTTCAAAAAAGTAATACAATTTGTTAGTTTCAAAACAGTCATGGAGATATAAAGTATAGCATAAGGAATGTAGTTAAGGATATTATAATAACTATGCATGATGTCAGATGGTTACTAGATTTATCAGAGTGATCACTTTGTAAGTTGTATACATGTCTAATGACTATGTTATATACCTGAAACTAATACAATATCATATATCAAATATAATTTAAAAATTTTGAAATATTTAAAAAAAAATATTGAGAAGACTGGATTTGCTTAAGTGATCTAACACCTCACAAGGATAATGGGAAGCACAATAAATTATTATAGTAAGACACAATATTTGTGGTCTGGCATATTATTTAAAGAAAGATTAAAAAAAAAAAAAAAAAACCCTTTCACAATTTCTTAGCAAAAGCAGACCAAAAGTCCAAGCAAACTTTGTCCTTTTTAGCAGACTGAAAAACAAATTCATATTTTGCACCAGTGTGCTTTTAATATTAAAAATCATTAAATAAACATAAATAAATCCATTCAATCTTAGCCAACTTGACCACACATAATTGTTTCAATACATTTTCTATAACTTTTAAATATTCATTCAGATTTAGTCCTATATTTTTTTCTTCTTTCTCATTCAGGAAAAATAAATCGTAAATCATTTTACTTTCCTCACTTTTCATATAATGCTGTTTTCTTTTACCCTTATTGTTTCTAAGTAGTTTTAATTACATATATTAAGTAGAATTCTTAACCCTTAGAATCCTTAATTCCTAGTAAAAACTAAGAAGTAAGAGATTGTGGACTGTCTGTTACAGCATTCTATGGGTTGGGAAATTTACGAATATGTTTTATAATTTCTAGAAGCATATTCTTCCTCATAGTAAATTTTTTTATTGTGATATAAGATGTTTACTAATACATCTAAATAGCTTTAGTTCCTTTGTAAAAGAGGCCAAAAGTAGACAGGTCTATATTCAGTGATTAATGTTTCAGAAATTTATTTTATTTTGAATTAATCTAAATATTCAACAAATTTCCATTATTTGACTTATCTCAAAGAATCAGGTGCATCCTGAAGAATATAGGCTGACGCATCAATTCAACTACATTATCCTCAATTTGATGCATTGTATCAGGGAGAAGATATTCAACTATGATACAAATCAAAAATTTCGCGTGTTTTAGATTTCGAGCTGTGTCTTTGGAATATTTCAGTAAATTCTTCCACAAAGACTTCAGAAGTTGTTGTTTTGTTTTGTTTTGTTTTGTTTTGTTTTGTTTTGTTTTGTTTTGTTTTGTTTGTTTTTCTTTCTCTCTGGGTACATAGTTTCATTTTAGCTTAGAGAAGAAGGCTTAAAATATTCCTATTGGGCTCTGAATATCAGTTTCTAATTGAGCCAACTTCTGACCATGGAGATACTTTAAAGAAATTGTTTAGCAGTAAATATTTCTGGCACTATAATACAACTCCTTGGGTCCAAGATGTGTCACCAAAAAGGATATAGAAGATACTATCTTTCAAAGTCCAGAGCCACTCCTGAAGATAGACTGGACACTGCAGGCAAAGATCCAGGAGATCCGAGTCTGGTAAGAATTCTCACTCTTCACTGGCTTATGCCAATTTTCAACATGCCATCTGAGAGTTGCTGAGCAAGTGGAGTCTAAAGTAGAGAATATAGCCCCAATATCTACCAATTTGGCAAGATTTTTCATTGACTTTAATTTTACCTAGGCTATTTAAGCAAATAACTAATAACGGTTTACTGGAGAATCCCTCAAAGTCCCATCAACAGTGGGAGGGTAGATATGGGGTATCTGCAAGGCCATTAACTTGGTGCACTTTTGTTTATAGTCTTGTAGTCTTTTCAGAATGAGAAGACAGTTCAGACAGAGGCTTAGTAGACTCTGAGTATTCAAATAAAAGATGACAGAGCAGAGTAATAGGAGTCATATCAGTCTTAAAGTCTTGTTTTAGGTAACTCTGGTGTTTAATTTTTCATTGGCCTTTGCAATAAATTTTTTGATAAAGCTATTCTAGACTCTTCAACTTTATGGAATCTTCTGCATGACAATTAAAATAGATATTCCCTTCTTTTTGTTTTGATTTTTTTTTGAAAACTCTTGCTTTCAAGTGCACTTTTTATATGATTGATCTTATCTAACTGGAACATCCCTCATAATGGCCAATGTAATTCTAGGTTGTCTTAAGATTTTGCCATTTTTTAGACATCTACAGCTTTTGGGATCACAGTTCTTAGATATAAAATAAGCAGTTTTGCTGAAAGGTGGCATGTTCAATTCTTTGAAACTTGAGGATTTTGTTTCTTTTACTAAGCCTTGAATCTCTCAGAGCCACATCAATATCTAAGAGAAATGTGCTGCTGGGTTGAGTATTCTATGGTGTTTTACAGTGTACCTTACTTCATTGCACAGAAATATTCTTGAGGTTGGTAGGTGACCTAGTGTCAATCTACCCCATCTTGTAATCAATTTATATTAGCATAGGAGTTTTCGAGTTAGGTGGCATGTGCTCTAACATCTTTCAAGTGTTCAGCTCAACAATTTTGCTATTTTGGCTTCTGAAATTATCTTTAGCAACAGGTATATTATTTGTTTACCTCATGTGCACATTAAGATAAACCAACAGTAACTGAAGAAGTATAATTGTGGATACTAGCAATATCCAAAGAGATGATACTGTGGATTGACCAAGGGGTGCATGATCATCAGTTCCCAAAGTAGTTGTTTAAATTTGAATCCTTTTGATTACAATTTACTACAGAGATAAACTAACTTACTAAGATCAAAAGATTCCCCAAATGGTCATTGTTTTTACAAATTATCTTTTGTTATATCACACCTTCTAGACAAAGAAAGACATTAATGAGAGTTCCAGAGGGAACTGCAGACTCTTTAGATTGTCAAGACCACATGACAGTAGAATACACCAAGCATAAACAAACAAACAAAAAAAACAAAACAAAAACTTGGAGGGCTATCAACGCAAGGCAGTGAAACCTGGAATGTGAAAGAGCTTACCTCTGGCAACTCCTGACCAGACAAAAAGATGGGATCCTAAAGTGCTCTGCAGATACTAATGCTTGTGTCAAAAAAAACAGAGGAAAGAAGCCATGGATGCTGCTTTGTGTGCCATTTCTGACACCAAGAAATGTCAAAATTCAAACTGCATACTGAATCTAATAAAGCAGAAGGATGAGTTTATTGCAAAGCTTTAACCCGAAAGCTGGGAAACTCAAGGCTATTTTTTGTTTCTTTGTTTGTTTGTTTTTTAATTTGGACCAGGGTAGCTGAGTAAAGGGAATAAGGAAGTCCAAAGATGATGTGAACAGTCTTGGCATATATACACACATACACACATATAATAAAAAGACAGTGACATAAAAATGATATAATTATAGATAAAATAAAAAGATAATACTTCAAACAGGTTATTATTATTATTTTTTTGTCTTTCTAATTATACGATTTTAAATGAGGACTGAGGAATCCATCTAGGGGGCATAGTGTGAAATTAGACGTGATTACAGAGAAAATGCAAAGATAAATTTTGGGGTAATATTCAGTGAATTTGATCCTACACATTAGTCATATTTTTAATTTTTTAGGAAACTTCATACTGTTTACCATAATGGCTGCACCAATTTGCAACCCTTCAACATCACACAAGGGTACTCTTTTTTCCATATCCTGATCAACACTTATTGGTTTCTGATTTATTGATGATGACGATTCTGACGGGCGTGAGGCACTATCTCATTGTGATTTTTAATTTACATTTCTCTGATGATTAGTGATGTTCAGGGTATTTTAATATGTCTATTGTCCATATGTATGTTTTATTTGGAGAAATGCTTATTCAGGTTTTCTGCTTATTTTTTAATTGTATTGATTTTTTTTGGTGTTAAGTTGCGTGAATTCTTTATAAATTTTGTATATTAAGCCTTTATCAGATGTATCATTGGCAAATATCTTCTCCTATTCAGTAAATTGTCTTTCCATTTTGTTAATGGTTTTCTTTGCTGTGCAAAAACTTTTTAGTTTAATGTAGTTTCATTTGAGTTTTGTTTGTTTCATTATTTTCTTTGCCCTCAGTTACATATCAGAAACATAGATTACTAAGAGCGATGTCAGAGAGTTTACCACCTATGTTTTCTTCTAGTTTTATAATTTTGAATCTTACATTTACATCTTTCATCCATTTTGAGTTTACTCTTATATATAGTGTAAGAAAGTGGTCTAGGTTAATGTTTTTCATGTATCTGTATATTTTTCCCAACACATTTTATTGAATAGACTGTCTTTACTCCATTTTCCTGGACATACATAAGTAATAACGAAGGGTTATTACTCCCTTGGAAACCTTATTCATACATAAACTTTCTATTGCTGAGTAATGCAAATGACTTCCAATTTTATATCAAACTATCAAATTTATTTTCCTGTGCTTCACTCACGTATGTCTATCTACTTGACATCTCTACCTTGATATCACAACAGCACTTTAAAGTCAACATTTCTAAAACTGAAACATTATCATTTCCTCATCACTCTCCTTATTCCATACTTTTTAAAAAAAATATTATTTGTGATTTAGTCAGAAGCACTTCTTTGATTATCTTGAATAATCTATACATTTCAAAATCTTCCTTTATATATTCCTCTTTGTTACTCATCGTAATTTTGGGAGACAGTTCTCCATGGATCTCATTTATTCTTTATAACTAATAAACAATTTCACTCACTGTCTTTGTTCTGGACTATATTTTCAAGTATGTTTGTATAGCTATTTATCTTGGATAGTAAAGATACTATTTCTCCAGAGTGAAAAGCAAGTTTTGTTGTTGTTGTTGTTGTTGTTGTTGTTGTTGTTGTTGTGCAATGTAATAAAGATAATGCCTCCATCTAAGACAAAGGTTAGGTAAGCTTTCTGCCCATTATAAAGATTTGGATTCCCTAGACCCAAGGTTCTTCTCTTGTAAAACAATTCACTTCATGTTATTTTTAGGCCCATTTCATATTACCGTGGGAATTAGAGGTTATATAAATGGCTCAAATGCTGACACTCTGATTACTGCTGGTATAATGATAATAAAGTACTTTGCCATAATAAAGTCCTTTGTTCCTAATCCAGGAGTCTCATGTCTTCTGCCAGCATCCATGAAACTGCCCCAGGCTAATCTGTCATCTTGCATAAAAGATAAAACTCTCAGGCCTTTTACAATTCTTGATACATATCACATTTCATATTAAGTTGATGTTAAATATCAGACACTTTCTCTACTTTTACCAATTTGATTATTGCTCCTTTACTGTATATCACCATTATATTTTATATGAATTACTTTAAAAGTCTTATGGTAGAATTTTCCAGACTACTCAAAGTTTTTCATTATACTTGGGACAAATACACAATCATTGGTGTAAAATCAAAGTTCTTGCAAAATCTGGCCCACAAGTAATTTATTATTTTAAGTTCACAATCAAGATAGTGAGTCTAAATGGGTCAGTAACTATACTCTCTGATGCTTGAACATGATGAATATTATCATGGTCATAACATCCTTACAAGTACACTGTGAAGTCCAACCATACTGGTCTTATTTGAAGTTCAGGGAAATTTTAGGCTTCCTCAAATCCAGAGACTTTGAATATGCAATTTAGTCTGCCTGGCATATTTTTTTTAATCTTCACACCACTTCGCTAAATTAACATTTACTCTTCCTTCAGTTTCAATTTAAAGGTCACTTCCTCAGGGAAGTCTTCTATGACAGCCTCTCTTCATGTATACGTAATATATGTTATATATTTTTATAATGTCCTATACTTTTGTGTTCATAACAATTCTAATATTTTGCAAATTTGTATTTGTATCATCTTATGTTTGATATATCTCTCTAATTCTTTATTATAAGCTCGATTCAGGCAAAGACTGGGTCATTTTCTTCTTACTGCTACATCTCCAATTTCTGGCATGATGCATAATATTGAGAATTAGTTAAGTATATATTTGGTGAATGAATACATAAATGAATGAATGATAAAATGAATGGTTATTCAATATATTTAACTGAGATGACTTCGATTACCAAAGTCTCATTTCTTATAGAAAATAATTTTTTTCTTAAAAAGATTTGACAAGATTTAATATTTCTTTTTTGATTAGGTCACAAACATTTTCTCTCTCATTATAGATCATAAAATATATTTGAAGCAATAAGTGTATTTAATACTGAAAATATTAAGTTGAATGCCCCGTGGCAGAGAAAGTTATTCAGTATTTTCCCTTTGTTCCAGGAATGGAACTCATCAGAGTGAACACTTGGAACCAGGGAACAACCGAGCCAAGGAGAACCCTCATTTAAAGGGCTTTAAAATGAAAATGAAGTCATTTTTAATTTGGTATCCCATGTGGATGTATACTCATAGTAAAAATATTAAACATAAACTGCAATTTCCAAAATATTCCTTCTCAACTACTTCATAATAGGTGCATTTGGTTAATAATTCACTTGATTCCATTCATATTCTCCATTGAGGGTAATAAAATCATCATATGTCGTGGCTTCAACAACCACCTCTATGCTGACATCCTCATATATTTATGTTTGGCTGCAGCCTCTTTAATTTTAGCTCCATTTTATATGTCTAAATGTTGGCAATAATATCATTTGGAAGTCCAGTTACTTCCTCACTCAATATACATAAAATAAGATTCAAATATACTTAAAATAAGATTCCTTATCTTCCCACCTTTCCAAAATATATTTATGAGGTTTGCATTATTATTCCTAATTCCATTACTTCAACTAAGGGCAGTGATATTTTCTCAATCAGGGTTAAATCTCTGAAACAAAATTTTATCTTCAAGTCCTACTGACGTTCTCTTCAAAATCACTATCCATTCATTCCTTTATGTTCAACCTGCACCACTGCTTCCTCACTGTAAGTGAAGACTGGGCATAGGTACAATTTTCCTTTAATATAATTCACTTTCCTAATTGTAATAAAGACAAATTCCTTTAGAGCTTCCAAGTTCTGTTCTTGGGGAGTATTAATATCTATAGCTTCTTATTGTATTTGGTATTTTTTAGCATATCCACATGTTTATTTTTTTCTGCATTTATGAGGGATCTCAAAAGGAGGATGGATACAGGAGAAAAAAGAAATCTAAAAAGAGGGCAATATTGCTCTTCTAATTTTGTACCATTTAGTCCCCTTCTCCAAATGTGGATAGTTTAATATTTGTAAGGCCCAGTTTTACTCCCTATAAGGATAACATATTATAAATTCTAAATCTTCTCATTAGACATTTAGAGTGACACAGTATAATATGAGTAACTTATCAACTACAATACTATTTTGTATTTTTGAAATAAAACAGTTTTTTTTTTTTCATTTTAAATATCTACAAAATTAGTGGTTGAAGAAACCATTTTTTCTTAAATATATAACTTTTTCTGATTTATTGGCATTTTTTTCATTTCATAAATGTAAGTTTAGTTATGTCCTAGAATATTTACTCAGTTGGAAAAAAAAAAAACTAGTATAGAATAATCTATAAGTATGCAGAGGGAAGATGAAGGAAATACAAAAATTACAAAAGTAGTAAATTTTTGTATTCTATATTTTATTCCATCTTATGTTTTATATTCCTTGTGGAAAATTCTTTGTTCTAGGAATAAATTTTTACTCATAAAGCTCAAATGATTTTTGTGCTAGTTTATTCTGTGTGAATCAATGTTAACATGTGAGTAGCAGAAAATCCATTTAATAATGATATGGCTAATATGTTTATTTTTCTTTTCAAAGCATAATTATTTAAAATTGCATACTTAAAACATTTTGTTGTTTTTGTCGTAAGGAGATTCTTCTTTAAAACTTAGGAAAAATCCATCGTTGTATATTTAGGTTATTTCCATGTCTTGGCTATTGTGAATAACGCTGTAATAAACATGGGAGTGCATATGCCTCTTCAAGATACTGACTTCATTTCCTTTGGATATATGCCATTTTAGTATATAAAATGAAAGTTTTTAAACCTCTACTACAATATCAATAGCTTGAGACCAACTAAATGTAATATAGGCATTTCTTTCTCCTCCTATTCCTTTTCTTTTTCTTCCCCATCCTACACACATCAATGTAAAAAAAGTATCTCTCCATTTTACTTTTTATCTATTACTGGAGATTGCCCTGTTTTACTTTTGCCTATCTCCTTAATCTTCCACCAATGGACTTCATGTGGCCTTCTCCTCTGTCAAACTACTATTTCTCAAATTAGCATTTTCTCACTCCTTTCCAATTTTGCTTCCAGGACTAGCCCCTAAACCTTGGCTCAAATAAACTCTTAAACCAAACTTTTCTGTAGGTTTGGAATTTATCTGCAGCATAAGAACAAACCATCTCAAAACAATTAAAAAACATATCAAATATGCATTTAAAACTACTTTAAATCACTTTGATAGTCAGACTGTCTCCTACTGCTCAAAACACAGAGATGCTTCAAACACTTTAATAACAAGGTTCAGAGAAAGCTAGCTTGCCCAGGAAAGGTGGTAACTACATGTAAATACTATATACTCACAGGCAAAAAAAAAAGTAGTGTGCTACTTAGTAAGCACTTGTGGGGGGGCGAGGAAAAATCTCTCTCCTGCTACCAAAAAAAAAAAAAAAAAACTATGAAAACCGGACCAACAAAGATTGAAATAAAAAAGCAAAACTGAATACAAATGTAACTATACATTAGAAAAAATTGAAACATTGTAACATTAAAAAAAAAAACTATGAGAACCGGACCAACAAAGATTGAAATAAAAAAGCAAAACTGAATACAAATGTAACTATACATTAGAAAAAATTGAAACATTGTAACATTAGTGTATTTAGTTAAACAAGAACCAATCAGACTGCATTCTCTCCTCACTCTCTCCAAGAGAGAAAAGAATGATCATCAATAGCTAATAGTAGTTGCAAATGCAACACCAAAAACCAGCTTCACGCTCAGGACAAAATACTGTACTTCCTTTTCGTGGTTTCCGATGCTCTATACATTCAGAGAAACTTCTCTAGTAACAAACTGTAGAAATGATCCCTGAAAGTATGGTCTTCATATTTCTTTTCTAAAGGCATATCTGGGTCAAGGATATGGTTTCCCAACTATCTGCTGCTACAGTGCTTCATAATGTTGTTTATGTATGATTAGTGCTTGAATCATCAGTATTCTTTGAATTTCAAAATGTTTGTTAAATTTTCAATTATCTTGGACCGCAGGAAGCTAGAGTACTTAAATTTCTATTGCAATTAAGTGTTGAAATTTTGAGATCAATATAGACAAGTTTCAAAGAGAATAAGGGAAATGCTTACAGTAATGAAATCTAGAACTTCTTAAGTCAATTTAAGAGCTAAAACTATTTCATCTAAATAAATCAGGCAACATATTTTATATTTTTCATGTATTATAAGGATAACCATAAAGGCAACATAACATTCTATTTTCCAGCCTATGAACATTATAAACTTAATTATGATAGAATAGAATACCAAGGGAATAGTTCTTGACTGAAGGCTATTAAATTCTGACACAGACACTGTATTTTAGATTAGATAGATAGATGATGATGATGGTGATGATAATAATAGCTGATAGATAGATAGATAGATAGATAGGTAGATCGATACATAGATAGATAGATGATAGATGATATATAGATGATAGATAGATAGATAGATAGATAGATAGATAGATAGATAGATAGATAGAGATATATAATTATTATGGCATTCTATCAAGTAAGTCATCTGTGATGCATGCACTGTTAATTAACATTTATCCAACATTTAATATATACCACAGTCTGTTCTAAACACTTTACATGTATGAACTCATTTAATCCTTACACATCCTATGAGGGAAGTATTATATTATCCCAATTTTGCAGAACAGGAAACTGAGAATGGAATTTGAATCATTGTACTATGTTCTGCTAATTAGCTAGATATGTGAAGTTTATACCTTTTAATGCTCAAACATATTTAACCATTTATATTTATTTATATTGAAATTTTTATCAATCTTTCTAGCTTTATCAATTTATAATTGACAACCAAAATGATATATATTCAAAAGAAATGAAATTGGTACCTTGAAGAGACATATGCACTCCCATGTTTATTACAGCATTATTCACAATAGCCAAGATATGGAAATAATCTAAGTATCCAAAACTGGATGAATAAATCAAGAAAATGTGG
>NW_006438872.1:386500-393148 GCF_000325575.1 Pteropus alecto
CTGTCATTTGTGAAAACATGTTAGAACCTCATGTTAGAGGACATTATTTTAAATAAAATAAACCAGAGACAGAAAGGCAAGTACTACATGATCTCATTAATATGTGGAATCTAAATGCTTATGAAATTGATTATGTTGCTACCTATTTTGCCCTTTATTTCTGTCAATGTTTACCTCATATATTTAGGTGCTCTGAATTTGAGTGCATATTTATTTATAGTTGGTATATCTTCTTGGTGAATTGATCCTTTTATTATTATATAATATCCTTATTTGACACTTGTGAACAGTTTGTGACTTAAAGTAAACTTTTGTCTTCCTTCTTTCATGGACATTTGCATGGAATACCTTTTCCAATTTTTTCACTTTTAGCTTATGTGTATCTTTAAATCTACAATGAGTCTTTTGTATAGAGCATACAGTTGGATGGATAAAAATTTTTTTTGTCCAGCTGCTGTGTGTCTTTTGATTGGGGAGTATAATTCATTTAATTTAAAATAATTATTCTTAGAAAAGGCCTTACTATTCCTTTTCTGTTAATTGCTTTTTCTGTCATAACTTTTTCATCCCACATTTTCTTTCTTTCTGTCTTTCTTTGTGTTTTGTTGATTTTTTGTGTAGACATGCTTCAATTCCTTTCTCATTTTCTTTTATCGTCTAGGTATTTTGTTTGTGGTTAACATAAGGCTTACATAAAATATTTTATAGTTATAACTATTTTAAACTAATAACAATTTAAATTGCTTACAAAAACTATACTTTTATTTAACCTCCCCTACATACTTTGTTATTGATCTCACAAATTTTGTTTATGACTCAGATTGATCATTATAAAAACACCTAGCTGTATTAATGTTAAACAACAGAGTGAATGGCTGTTTTGTGTTGTGTGAGGTTGTTTGATGTTTAAACGACATTCCTAAAATATAGACTTGATAAAATTGGTTGCCTTTCTGTGCAAAGGCTTCTAGTGGTTTCTATTGCTTACTAATTGAATTCCAATATTCTTAGCTTGGTAATTAGAGGGTTTTTTTTTTTCTATATTATTTCAGTCTATATTTCAATTCTACGCTTCCTTTGTATACTCTGTGCTTCACTAAACTCAGCTACCTATTACTTCCTTTGCTTTGCATGCTTATAATCCTTCATATCTGCATGACTGTACTTTCCTCAAATACCAAAAAACAAGAAATAATCCCTCTGCTTCTGACTTTTTAAAATTGTTTTCTGTCCAATTTTAGAGCATATTGGTAGAGTTTTGCACTGATTATTCTCTCAAAAAATATTTGTCAAACTAATTTGTTTCCACAGCAAATTGTCTAAATAATGTTGTTTTCATCTTTTTATAATGGCCTACTGTCTGTTTTTTAGAAATCATCTGTTTCCTCTCTTTACGTCTGTTTCCTTATAGCTTCTAAATTATTGCTTTATTTTATGAAGAGTAGTCTTAGACAAAGTCTGTTTTTGGTACTGCTTTAGTCTTGTGGGTAGAGAAGACTTTAGGGAAGAATTTTGCCCCTTTGGGCCAGGTTCAGAGCAATTTTTAAAACTAAAAATTTTTGGAAGTCTGAAAACTAGGTAAATTAATTGATGTTGGATTTTTCAAAAATGCAGTTATTTGAAGAGGCAGAGTGAATAATTGTATAATCATTTAAATGGTCTCTTGCAGTTATAAATTTTTATGATTTATAAACAGAATGTTGATTTCTTGGACAAAAAACTTATTAGTTTCTGAAAATTTCTCTCCAAAAATAAAATTTGAAATCCAGCTTGGATTGATAAGAAAAATAATTAGGTATCTTTTTTTCATGATATTTTATTGTTAATGCACACACACAAACACATACAAACAAACACAAAATAATAATCAGAGGTGAAATGCTAGTATGTGATATATTAAGCTAAGCATTCAGAAACTAAAAACATTAAGCACAACCTGAAGTAGTGTTAGCATAATCAGTTTAATATAAACACTCACTATATTAGAATCACCGGGGCCCTTATAGGTGTATATTATTGGATTTGGCTTCTAATTCATCATATGTATAAAAATATCAGGGCTTGTGTGCTATAAGCAGTGTGTTTTGCAAGTCGATGGTGAATACAAACCATGATTTACTTGTAACTTATTGAGTTGTCTTCCAGAGCATTGAAATATGTTTGCTGTTTATAGTTGATATACTTATGTAATAACACTCTGATATTTAAATTTAGGTCGAAATTTAGGTCTACTCCTCTTTCTGCAGTGGACTCAGAAATTAATTAATACAGGGAATATTCTAGTTTGAGTCTTGGGAAAGATGAACAGATTAATTTTAGAGACCAAGAAATGTTCATAAGCATGTTTATTATATCGGTAGAGTTCATTCATGTATTTAACATTTACTGATATTTTATGGTATGTAGTATTGGCTATTCAATGCATGGAGAACCTAACATAAGTCTAATTAATGATCTCTGATTTAAAATACTTATGACATTCTGTTGGACACATTTATCTATGTTTTGATGTCTCTCCATGCTTAAAAGTTTGCTTCTCTTTTTCATTATCTCTTTTTTAATGCCCTCCAGTCTCATATTATAAAATACAGATGAAAATCCAAGATCTACATCATACAAATGCTTCTTTGTTTTGAAACACAAGTAGTTTTTTTTATTATTATTCTTTAATACGAATAAGAGAAAGGGAAAACCCAAGATTTACTATCACACTGAATTTTGCATTCCTCTTACCCAACTAGATGATAGACTGAACCATTGTCAGTGTGATTGATATCATAGTAAAATATTACTTAATTTGTCCTCTATATAATTTGTACATCATCTTTTTTGAAATAAGTGTAAAGATGCATTATATACTGTGGATACTTTATTTCAGTCTTGAACCAATAACTATCATCAGCATTGTTGTCATTTTGAGTCAATAACCACAGATAGTAAGATGATAGTTTAGTGTATTACTTTATCAGCTTGACAAAGTAAGCTGGCAAAGACAAAGGTTCAAGGATTCTATTTTTAGATTATTCTGAAAAAGATTCAAACAAAATAAAAGAATAAAAATATTAGTTTGAAAAAGTGTTTTTTATTGCATATAGAATAATTTAACATGGGCTTATTTATTATAAAACAATGTCAATATAAATGATTAAGCACAAACTTCTCCAATATCAAATTAAAATATACAAATGTAAAAAAATTGACTTCCAAAGTACTCGAATGGTAGACACTAATGAAAGTGGGATTACTGGGAATCTTTTATGTGCTTTCTGAAATAAATACGGTATTTTTATTTCTGAACAAATTTGAGTAGATATAAATCTTTAACAATATTGGTGAAACTACATTATTAAAAGGAATATCATCTTAGGCAAAAGACAACTCCTTAGTTAGGCAATCAGATTTTTCAGCACACTTTGTTTTGTGTTGTATTTCAAAAATATAATTTTTGATTGTTTTGTTTTCTGAATTTATATCTGGAAAAAAGTTTTATGACATTATTACTGTTTTAAATCTTTCTGAATTATATATACATATATAATTTAGAATCCAAGGCAAAGGTGTTTATGATCAATTTATAGTAGTAAACATCAGATAAATTCGTGAAGCTCTGAATATTCCGTAACAATAAGAAGTGGATGTCAAACAGATAATTTTAATCAAGTTTTTGACAGCATTCTTTTTATTTTATTACATTTATTGAAGTGATAGTTTAATAAAGTTACATAGATTTCAAGTGTACAATTTTATAATATGTCATTTGTATATTGAATTATGTCTTTTATTTTTTAAAACTAAAGTGATCATTATTGTGGTTGCAGGATTTAGAGTAGATATCTATTCTCTTTTGTGATTACTGAGAATATATGGCATTCTACCCATGAGCATTACATTAATAGGATCTGAGAATCTTCATCTCAAATTTGCTTTCAGAGAAAGGCATCACTCTTATCATATTGATTAAACCAAGGTCAACTCTTGTAGCTGCACAATCCTGGTAATAGGCAACTATAGAATGCTTTTCCTGCTTCTATGAGTACTTTCTAGACATTTTGGATCAAATGCCTGTGACTCACTCTTATTTCTTCTTTTTTGAATCAATTAACAAAAGAATAGAGATAAAAATGACTTGGATTAAGAAATGTGACTGTGTAAAGAATCTTACTTCCAGAAAGCTTAATGGGTAACCATTATAAATTCCCAGCTTGAGTTTGTCAACTATTTCTGGACTGAAACATACATAGTTACATTGCCATGCACCTCACCTCCTCTTCCTACTCCCACCACACACACACACACACACACACACACACACACACACACACAAATGTTTCTAATGGACAAAAAAATAATAATTCTGCTAATATGGTATGAGTCTGTCATTCCACGAGAGACAAATTTTCTGTAAAGCTAATGAAGCTTAATATCTGAGCCCCTCACTTCATTGGCCACTTCTAAGGTTCTGGAAGGAGCCTACAGATGTGTTCCTATGTGTTGTGTGTTTTTGTAAAATCTTTAACAGTAAGGTTTTTTAAGCATAATTACTTAAGACTACTGTCTCTTTCCACTCCACATTCTTCTTTGTTACACTTCCTAACTTATCAGGTGATATTAGAAAGGACACAGACATTTTTGGATCTAGAAGAATATGAGTTGGGGGTACAGTTACATTTGTAAGTGTTTATATGGACAACAGTCATTTGTTTATATATATTTAAATTATTACTAGTCAATGTGTTATAGAGTCGGCTTCCCAGAATATTCCTATTTCCTACTGTGCCAATTCACTGTGCATCATGACATCAAATTGCAGTGTCATAGGTCATACTGTAATATAATTCTGTCTCAAGGTACTCAGTACTGGAAGTATGTTAGTAGTGCATGAGAAACAAGGTTTGAAATTTGTATAACCAGAAGCTAAGTTTTGGAATCTTATTCCAAATCTTAGTGTTTATGTATGATATAGACTTAATAGATATTTTTTAAAAATTTGGCTACAATTCCATAGCTTGGCATTTCCAACTACAAGTTATAAAACTGTAAGAAATTTTTCTAAACTATGCTAGGAAAAAAACTAAATTATTCTCTGTTCCTTATAGAAAATGATGTCATAACATTGTTGTCCTATGACTAGATGGTCAAAGAGAATAAAGTAAAAAATGTACAAAAATAATCTAAAAGAGATTTGTTAGACATTAATTTAAAAAAATATTATGTTCTGGCTTCCTTCAGCAATACATATACTAAAATTAGAACGATACAGAGATTAGAATGGCCCAGGCACGAGGATGACATGCAAATTTGTGAAGTGTTCCATATTTTTAAAAGAACAACAACAACAACAAAAACAGCAAACAAAACCCAAAGCAGGTAGAAGGAAGGAAGTAATAAAGATCAGAACATAAATGAATTAAATAATTAAATAGAGTCCAGAAAAAAACAATACAAAAGATTAATGAAGCCAAGAGCTGGTTCCCTGAAGAAATAAAGAAAATTGATAAACCTTTAAGCAGAACCATTAGGAAAAAAGAGAGAGGACTCAAATGAATAAAATCAGAAATAAAAAGAGAGAAATAACTACAGACTCCACAGAAATACAAAGGATCATAAGAAAATATGCCCATAAATTGGACAATATGGAAGATATATTCCTAGAAACATACAATCTTCCAAGACTGAGTCAAGAAGAAACAGAAAATCTGAACTTACTGATTACTACTAAAGAATAGAATCAGTAATCAAAAAAGTCTCCCCAAACAAAGTCCTGGACTAAATGGCTTCACAGGTAAATTTTACCAAACATTCAAAGAAAAATTAACATCTATTCTTCTCATACTATTCTAAAAAATTCAAGAGAGGGAAGGCTCCCAAATTCATTCTACAAAGTCACCATTACCCTGATTCCAAAACCAGATAAAGACATTACAAAGAAAGAAAATTATAAGTCAATAACCCCGATGAACATAGATGCAAAAATCCTCAACAAAATATTAGCAAACCAAATACAGCAATCATTAAAAAGATCATACATTATGATCAAGTTGAATTTATTCCTGGGATGCAAAATTGGTTCAATATCCACAAATCAATTAATGTGATATGCTGCATTAACAAATTGATGAATAAAAAAAAATAATTATATCAATAGATACAGAAAAAGCCTTTGACAAAATCCAGCATCTATTTATGAT
This sequence comes from Pteropus alecto, assembly GCF_000325575.1. Taxonomy (NCBI): domain Eukaryota; kingdom Metazoa; phylum Chordata; class Mammalia; order Chiroptera; family Pteropodidae; genus Pteropus; species Pteropus alecto. Next base: position 392,689 of record NW_006438872.1, read on the forward strand.
AAAAACTCTTAGCAAAGTGGGAATAGAGCAAACATACCTCAACATAATATAAGACCATATATGACAAACTCACAGCTAACATCATACTCAGTGGAGAAAAGATGAAAGCATTTTCCTTAAGATCAGGAACAAGATAAGAATGTCCATTTTCACCACTTTCATTCAACATAGTATTGGGAGTCCTTGCCACAGCAATCACACGAGAAAATAAAAGAAATAAAAGGCATCTAAATTGAAAAAGAAGTGAAACTGCCATTATTTGTAGATGACATAATATTATATAGAGAGAATCCTAAAGATTCCACCAAAACACTATTAGACCTGACAAATGAATTCAGTAAAGTAGTAGGATACAAAATTAATATTCAGAAATTGTTTGTATTTCTGTACACTAATAATGAACTATCTGGAAGAGAAATTAAGAAAACAATCCATTTACAATTACATTAAAAAAAAAAAA
>NW_006438872.1:393947-398484 GCF_000325575.1 Pteropus alecto
TGCAGAAGACCTGAACAGATACTTCTCCAAAGAGGAAATACAGATGGCCAACAGACATATGAAAAGATGCTCAAGGTTACGAATCATCAAAGAAATGCAAATGAAAACCACAATGAGATATCACCTCACACCTGTAAGAATGGCTGTCATCAATAAATCAAATAACAAGTGTTCCTGAGGATGTGAAGAAAAGGGAATCCTCATACACTGTTGATTGGATTATAAATTGGTACAGCCACTATGAAAAGTAGTCTGGAGGTTCCTCAAAAATTTAAAAATAGATATACCTTTTGACTCAGTGATTGTACATCTGGGTATTAATACAAAGAAAACCAAAACAATAATTTGTAAAAATCTATGCACCCCCTATATTCATGGCAGCACTATTTACAGTAGCCAAGATATGGAAGCAACCTAAATGCTCATCAACAGATAATTGGATAAATAATTTATGGTTCATATGTACAATGGAATATTACTCAGCCATTAAAAAATGAAATCCTACCATTAGTAACAACATGGATGGACCTAGAGGTTATTATGCTGAGGGAAATATATCAGACAGAGAAACATAAATAATGTATTATTTCACTTATATGTGGAATCTAAGGAACAAAAAGAACAAACTATCAAAAACAGACACAAATATAGATGACAATCTGATTATTGCCAGAGGAGAGGAGATTTGAGAAGCTGGGAGAAAGGGGTGAAGGCTTAAAGAATGACAAATCTGTATTTGATAGACTGTCATGGAGATGGGGAGCACGGCCTAGGGAATGCATTCTGCAGTAATGTAATGGCTAGCTGTAGAGCCAGTGGAGAAAATATGTATTCAGAGGAATCATTTCATAAACTGTATAAATGTCTGACCAATGTACTGTATACTTAAAACTAATAATAAGCTAAAATATATATATGATGTTCTTTTTTTGGATGTTTCAATATTTCTAAATATTTCTTTTGATATTCTAAATAAACATTCACTATCAAATAAAAGTTTTTAATTTTTACTTAAAGCGATCTCACTCAAATTATTAAGATTAAAACTCTACAATGCCTGCATCTACCACAGCATCTATCCACAAAACTATTTTACTTGTTTTTCTTTTATTTTTTTTGTGTGTAGCAGATATTTCATCTTTTAGTTCTCTCTAGGGTACAATTATGCATGGCTCTGCAAGATCCTTCTATTGCTACAGATCCTGGGATGGCAAGATTTCTGTAGAATTTTGAATCTTGCACCTGGATAACATAGCAACTTTACACAAACTTTGCATTGTTGACCCCATAAAAATGTTTAAATTATTCCTGAATGATTGGATCTGATTCAGTTCTTTTGGAGTGTGTTTTCAGTAGATGGAATGAAAGCTTAAAGCTGAAGCATTTTGGCAGTATTTTTTTTTTTTTTTATTCTGACAGTGTAGAGAGCTTTTTACTTTTCAACATGAAAACAGCTTGGCAAAATAGAAAGAGAAAAGAAAAAGAAAACAAAGAGAGAGAAAAAGAAAGAAAGAAAGAGAGAGAGAGGAAGGAAGGAAGGAAGGAAGGAAGGAAGGAAGGAAGGAAGGAAGGAAGGAAGGAAGGAAGGAAGAAAGGAAGAATTATACTCTTCTCCATATGTTTGGTATTGTCTCTACTCAAACAATGGTTACTTTTTAATATGTAAATGATTGTCTTAGTGTTCTAGGAAATAGATTATAACAGCTAGAAAAGCTGGTTATACATTGAGCATAAGCAAAGCAAGGACATCACAAAAAATGGTCAAAAGTTGAAATAATTTGTGAATTTGTTATTTATTAGTCATATTGTGACCAAAACTTTTATTTTAAGTAAGTGTACTATTATTTGTAAATTTCATTTACAGGATCAGTGAGCATAGTCTAAAGTTTACTGAGTCTTGGTAGAGAAAAAGTTGCACTTTCAGTAACTTTATTATAGCAGTTCTGCATTTTAGGTTTTCTTGCATGGGCATTTTTAAAAATTTTCCAATACAAATCTAAGTTCTTAGCAGTTTTCATTGCTGGAAAATTTATACTTGAATCTAGCCTAACTTTATCTTGATTCTATGCTTTTTGCTTTCTTGTTGAGCTTTGGTTGATGAAAAACAGGGCTTCACTAATTATGATTATGTTTAAATATCAGTTATTTTTAAATTTCAAAGCATTCACAAATATGTAAGTATGATCATTGGTCTTTTATTTGGAAATGTGGACAATTTAGAAGAAAAAAGAATCATTTAGCAAAAAATATGTACAAATATATAACAATATTACGAAAGCATAAATTAGTGTAGCTAGAATTTAAAAACAAAAAGATGGTTTGTTATCTGAAACCATCTTATTTCTTATTTTGCTCTATTAAGATTAATAGAGCAAAATGTTAGACTTTATTAATAATTTATTAAGATTAATAAGTTATTAGGATTAATAGAACAAAATGTTAGAATTTATGGGGGTATGTCTTATGATTGAGTGAGAAACACAAAGGGCTCAGGCCCGTTTTCAAAGGCATCTTCTAGCTTCCACAGTGAAATGGTCCAAATGAAAGTTTGGGGATACGTTTTTCGTGTGAAACTTAATAGTATAGAAGGTTCTCATTAATCACAACTTCCACTATAGTTACCTTGGCTAGTTCTTGTTTATTCAATCAATTAAAATCTCTTTAACTAAACTATCATATGCAATCCACTGCTCCAGGTGTTATGCTATAATAGAAATGAAAAAGAGTTATTTTCCCCTTAAATAACTATCAGAGTAGATGAGACAAATAATGTGTACATAAATAACCACAAACAATAAATGGCATTAGAGGAGTAAAGATTAGAAATAATCTGAATTCAGATAAGAACAAAATAATTTCCTACATGATGGATGATAAGACAAAAGGTTGAAGAAGAGGGAGATTCATGAATGTGAAGCACTGAAAAAGTAATTCAGTCAGGTGACAGTGTAAGCAATAGCACAGAGTAAGGAAAAACACAGATCATATACTTATGCAGTGCCTGTAAGATATTCAACTGGACATGACAAATGGAGAATGATGTCAAGTACTGAGAGATTTCTTAAAACAAATAAGAGGAGGTACACTTCTGAGAATTGCAGAATAGAATAAGGTTGGCAAAATGTTTTAATTGAAATTAGGAGAGATCATTTTTAAAAAGCCTTACTTGTCTTCTCAAAAAATTATTTTCAGTTGAATAGGAAGTTAAGCAATTCATCTACAGAGTATGGAGGGAGATGGTGGTAAAGAGGTACAGAAAATATTAAGAATAGGTCGTGTGAGGAATTTGATACTTAAAAATAAATTAAAAATTTACTGAAAGTGTTGAGAGCCAATATGAAATGGAATAAAATAAATTTATATTGAAGCAAATTGGCCTGCCCCAAATTACTTGTTCCTCTCTTACTCTTCTCTTTTTCAGTTAATGACTTAAATCAGTTGTTCAAGCCAGGAACATGAAGAATTTACTTGACTATATCCTCCTTTTCACTCTGTCCAAATAGAGATAAGTTCTGTTTTATGCACCTAATTATTTTGCATCTCTTCACTTTTATTAATCCACACTGTTTTGACCTTAGTTGAGAGAAATAATAACATTTGCTTGGGTTCAGTTTATTTTTTTTTATTTTGATTTTATTTATTTATTTATTTATTTGTGTATTTGTCTGCCTGTTTATTCCATTCCAAGTTTTTTTGTGTGTCTTTTCTTTTTCTTTTTTTTTTTAAATTTATTAGGGTAATATTGGTTAATAGTTACATAATTTTCATGTGTACATTATAATTTGACATCTATATATTCTATTGTGTGACTACCACCCAGAGTCCAGTTTCTTTCAGCTACCATATATTTGATCCCCTTTACCCACTTCACCCTCCTCCTACCCTCCTACATTTAACCCTGTTTACCCTATCTACTTCCCCTCTCCTCCCACACCCTCTACCCTCTGGTAACCACTAGTCCATTGTCCATGTCCATGAGTACCTGTTTCTTCTGTTCATTTGTCGCTTTCAGGTTTATATCTCACGTATAAGTGATATGTGATTTTCAACTTTTTCAGTCTGGCTTATTTCGCTTATCATGATTATCTCGAGGTCCATCTATGTTGTCGCAAATGGCAGTATTTCATCTCTTCTTATGCCTGAGTAATATACCATTGTATATACATACCATTGCTTCTTTAGCCAATAATTTATCATAGGACACTTCGATTGCTTCCATGTTTTGGCTACTGGGAATAATGCTGCTATGGATATCAGTGTGCAAATATCTTTTTGGATTTGGATTTTCAAGTCTTTGGAGTAAATACCCAGTAGAGGGATTGCTGGATCATATGGTAGATCCATTCTTCATTTTTTGAGAAACCTCCATACTGTTTTCCATAGTGGCTGTACCAATATGCAGTCCCACCAGCAGTGTATGAGGGTTCCTTTTTCCTTCGCATCCTCTCTAACATTTGTTATTACATGTTTTGTTGATTACAGCTATTCTAACAGGTGTGAGATGGTATATCATTATGGTTTTGTTTTTCATTTGACT
>NW_006438872.1:401298-457637 GCF_000325575.1 Pteropus alecto
TCTGAAGCTATATTTGTCTTTGGAGCTGAGATGTGTCTCCTGGAGGCAGCATATGGTTGAGTTTTGTTTTTTGATCCATTCTGAAACTCTTTGCCTTTTTGTTGGTGAGTTCATTCTATTTACATTTAGGGTGATTATTGAAACATGAAGTCTTCTTATAGCCATTTTATCTTTTGCTTCCTGGTAGCTCAGTGTTTCCATTGCTTCCTTGTCCTGTGCTTCTGTTTTCTTTATTTAGGTTGGATTTTGTGGGTTTTCCCTCTGGTCCTTCTTGTTTTATGTTATATACTTTGGTTCTGAATCTTTGGCGTGTGCTTCCCATTATGAGTATGAAGGACAGTTATATATGTATATATACATTCGTCCACCTTCTTCTCCATGTGCCTTTGATTCCTACCCTTTTCAGTCATTGTCTCAATTTGTCCCTATGTATGCTGACATTCATTACTACCTTGCTAGAGCGATTCTTCTTATTATTTAAGCTTATAATGCCCTGTTCATAGTAAGGGTTGCTCTCCTCTGCTTCTATTTGCCTTCTAGTTACCTTACTTCTAAATATATATATAGTTATTTTGTTTCAGGTGAGCTGACCTCTTTTAGTATTTTCTGTAGTGCAGGCCTCATAGTGAAGAATTCCCTCAATTTTTGTTGTCTGGAAAGGTCTTAATTTCTCCTTTATATCTAAAGGAGAGCTTAGCTGTATACATTATTGTAGGCTGCTAGTTCCTTTCACTTAGTAGTAAAATATTTGATTCTATTTCTTTCTGGCTTGTAAGGTTTGCCCTGAGTAGTCTGATTCTAATGGGTCTTCCTTTATAAGTTACCATCTTCTTTTCCCGGGCTGCCTTGAGAACTCTGTCTTTGTCGTTGATTTTTGATAACTTTAATATAATGTGTCTCAGTGAAGACCTTTTTGGGTTGACATAACTGGATGTTCTGTTAGCTTCTTAAATTCCGAGCTCCAGCTCATTCTTCAGATTTGGGAAATTCTCGTCCACTATTTGTCTGAAAATGCTTTCTAATTCCTGTTTTTATTCCTCACCTTCGATAATGCCTATTAATCTTATGTTTCTTCTCCTGATGGTATCAACTAGTTCTTGAATTTCTCTTTTATTAGTTTTCATTCTTCAGTTTCTCTCCTTCTAGATTTATTTCTAGATTTATTTCTAGATTTCTGTCTTCGATATCACTGATCCTTTCCTCCATTTGGTCAACTCTATTTCTTAATCTTGCTATTTCATTTTTCAACTCTTGCAGTGTGTTCTTCATCTCCAGAAGTTCTATTTGGTTCCTCTATTTGGTTTCTCCTTGCTCTGTTCATTTAGTTGTTTTTTTCAATTACTGGAATTGTTGATTTAAGTTGTTTTTGATCTCACTGAGTTTTTTCAGAAGTACCATCCTGAGGTCTCTGTCATTTAAGTCAAATATTTCTATGTCCGTAAGCTTATTTTCTGGAGATTTTTCTCTTTCTTTCTGAGATGCCTTGTTATCTTGGTTGTTCATGGTGTTTAATGAACTATTTCTCTGTCTGGGCATTAATGGAAGTGTATTCTGCTGTTTTTTCCAGAATGAAGATTTATTATATAAAGGTCTTTCTTTAGCCTGCTGCAAAGAATGCACTTTTCTTTTGGTTTCCAGTAGGTGACGTCTAAGCCTGTTGGATCCCTGCTTTATATAATGGTTAAATGTCTTTTTTTAAATATTTTCTTGTAGATATTTAATCACACTTGCTACTCTCAGTTTCAGTCCCTATTAGTGTTAGCAACAGTTTCGGTAGCATTTGCTCAGATTCCTCTGGGGCTCTGCAGTGATTGGTCTTGGAGGGTCTGGGAGGAGGGGCCCTCTGGGTTGGGAATTGGGGGCTGTGGCTCAACCTCAACCTAGTTTTGCAACTAGGGCCGGTAAATATCAACTGTTGTTTCTCTGTGGTCCCATCCCACTTCTCTGCTTTCTGCCCTGATGACTGGGCCTTGCTGCCTGCTGCTAGTTCGGACACTTCCAGAGGCTGATTAGGAAAGTTACTGCACCTCCTTCCCTCCCGCTCCTGCTGCTAGGAGCTCTGGTGACTGCTAGAGTCAGCTTCTTTATTTCTTCCGGTTCACCGCCCAACACCTGGGGTTCTGACCTTTGGTATCTCTTATGCTCATATCCCATGCTCACATATGCTGGTGTACAGTTTGGGTGTTTTTTGTTGAGTTTTAGATATTCAGCTTATTGTTGTTTCAAGGGGAGAGATCTGAGGATGTCTCTCACTCTGCCATATTTCTTAAGAATCCTTTGGTTTCAGTTTAAATATTACTTCTTTTGGGATGCTTTTTTTTTTTTTTTGACCATCCTGTCTGAGTCCCTTAATGAACAGTACCTTAACACACTTCACTGTTCCTGGAAACATCATTCCTACAATAGCTTCAACATTATCATTTAAGAGGTGCCAATGATTGCCCACATAGGCTAGCATGTTTCTTTCCTTTTGTTGGTCTGAAAATCATCATCTGCACACTGGCAAGGGAGTCCACAGAGATCCTCATCTTTCTTGGTGACACCAGGACTCTGATAGCCTCAATACATAAAAGAGAAGTCTTGGAGCAAATATGTCTGGATAGAACTCTCGCCCATCCCTTCCCCCCAAGATTCATGGCCTTGCAACTATAGTTGGTTTTAGAAACCATCAGTTTTAATTCCATTGTGTCCTTATTATCTATTTATATCAAGAAGTTCAACATTTTCAGATCTCTTCTCTCCAATCAAACTCTTCACTTTTCTCTGACTTTCCCTAATCTGTCCCCATCTTCTCAATCCCCAAACCTACTCATTGAGTTCTGTGGATTGTAGGATTGATTTGTAAAATTTACATATTCTCAATCTCTGTTGTAAATTTTTCATTCATTTTCTTACTCAGAATCTTTTGTTTGCTAATTTTACTTTTAAATTGCAAAACTTTCAAGTGGTAAAGTTTGTTTATTTGTTGCCTTTGTTTTGTTTTCCCATATTCCTGGTACAATTTGGCCTGAAATTGGTAGTGTTGTCTATTCCAACAATTATTCCTTTTTTTTTTTTATTACAGATACCCACTGTATTCATTTCCTAGGGATGTTCTAACAATGTACCAAAACTGAATACTTTAAATAGCATAAATGCATTGTGTTAAAATTCTGGAAGCTAGAAGTTCAAGTCAAAGTGTCAGTAGAGCCAAAGTCCCTATGAAACTTACAAGGAAGAATCTTTCCTCTCCTCTGGCTTCTGGTGCTTTCCAGCAATACTTGGCATTGTTCAGCTTATAGAAGCATCACTCTAAACTGCCCCGACTCCATGTCTTCAAATGGTCATCTTCTCTCCATGTGTGTTTCTCTTTTCTTTTAAGGACCCTAGTCATATTGGATTAAGGGCCCACCTTTCCAATATTACCACACCTTTACTTAACTAATTAAACCGGAACAACACTATTTCAAACAGCATCACATTTTGCAGTACTGGTGGTTAGGACTAGAAAATATATTTTGAGAGGACAAAATTCAACATATAACATCCACTTTTCTTCATCTCTTGAATATTTTCTACCTTGTCTCGCCAGCACTACTCTTGATCTTTAGTAATTTTAATATACTTGTGGATTATTCTTTCAGTCCTCTGTCTTTTCAATTCCTCGATCTCTTCTTCAATTTGTACTTCACCTTACCTCAGTCTCTTACTCTTATTGTCAAATTTGTGAGCTTGTCATTATCAATAATTATACCTCTCCATAACCTTGACTTTATATATCTCAGTCTCTGATTACTAAATCCTTTTTTCTAGTTCACTTATCTTAATTCCCCAGTTGCAACAATTACACAACTGTACCAAGATTGATAATCTGTTGATATAATCAATTTTCACTCTCATACTTCAAGTCTTCATTTCTTTTCTTCTTCATGTAAATTCTATGGTTAATGGCTATAATTACTTTTTCTGAATATATGTGATTCTTTTTCCCTTCTCTCATTTTGTTCTATTCACTTCACAAAACTACAACTCTGGATGGATCTATGAGCTTGATCTTATAAATTCAAAATCAACTGGCAAAAAAAAAATACTGATAGAACTATTTTAAATCTATAGTTATGAATTGAACTGGATTCTTAACACTTCTTAGCAATCATACTATGCTTCCCTGGTCTATTCATTCTCCTACATTTTTAGCAACTACTTCACACATTCTCTCTTGATAAGCCTTCAACAATCTTCTTCCTCATTACTCTCATCTAATGTCTCTTGTTCATAATACACTAAGAAAACAGAAACAGTCAAGAAAATAGTCAAAAATTCCAAACACACTTATCAAGTTAATAGCATCTGAAACAATACACTGTATTTTATAATCTTACTGTGGATGAACTGTGTATGTCTCTAGAAAATACAACTTCTTCCTTGTTCATTTAATCCCAATCACTCTTTCTTATTTAAAGTCTTCATCCCATAATTTCTACCTTTCTCTCTACCACATCATGCATGTTTTCATTTTCTATCAGAATATTTAGGTTACCACTCAATTTAGTTTATTATTCTATCCCCAACTTCTGGAACATTGCCTGTTTTATGGTAGTTGCTCAATAAATATTGTTTTGAATGAATAGATAGGTAGATTTTTGCCCAAACCTGAATTTTATGACATGACAGAAGGTTTTTGGTAAGGACTTCTTTTTTTATGGGTATTGATTTAGAGATTGTGGCCAGATCATAATCAGCAATCATATCTGGGAAAAACAGATCTGTTGATAACTAAAACTCACATATATTTAATGACATTTACAAGAGTAATTGCTAAAATTTACTCATTTTATTCTTCTGCTTCTTTCATAGTGAACTCAACACAATGTGGAGAATACTTGGAAGGAGGAATGAAATAAGGGAAGGATAATATATAAATCAGAGTATACTGCCACCAAGTTGAGAATTGGCAAAAATCGAATCTAACGGGGAAATGAATCTGTTTTGTAAGGAATCAACATTTGAAACCAAATATTTTAATAATTAAATTATGTTGTTTACAAAACACAGCTTTTAAATGTTAGTCCACTTGTAGAAATATTACCATAATCTTATAATTCTAACACAATTATGTAGAATTTATTATGAATGAATATTGTCTGTCTACTTTAATATTCAATCTACTCTTTATTAATAATGTAATTTGTGATTTCTTTGAAATTTACATTCGAAAATATCACAAAAAAGAAGCATACTATTTTAAAAGACTAAAATTTATACTTAGAGGAACAACTTTATAAATAATTATTCTGACTTAACCTCTTTCCATTGGCAACAATTAATCTTTACTCATTAATCTTATCCTCTAATACCCATGTGTTGTATGATGAATTTCAGCAGATCAAAGCATACCAAAGAAGCTCATTTTTATTATACCAATTTAGGGAGTTTTATTTTGTTTTGTTTTGTTTTGTTTTGTTTTATTCAGTGATGAAAGAAGTTGGTGATTTCTTAAAGATATACTCAAGCTATTTATTGTGATTGAAGAAAAAAGTAGAGTGATTTGTTGCTATACCTGTATGGCAAGTTATTCTTGAGGGATAGACAGAGGTTACCTGCTTTGCTCTCGAAGAAAATAATTTCAGATAACATGAAAAAAATTATAGAAAATCTGCAATATTATTTAAAAAACTAGTTTTCACACCTTGAATTTATGCAAAATTGAAGTCCAGAAAATAATTTTTAACACCTTTCTTGTAATAGAACTTTGTCAGCCTTTACGTTAGCATGAATATTTTTATACAGATGAAGGAATTGTAGTTGAGATAGCATACAAGGAAAGTAATATTGCTAGGAATAAACAGCAATGCTACTAAAAGCTGTATCACAAGAAGACAATGATGAATCTGCTGGATATCTTAGTCCCAGATGTCCCATATACACTGCTCAACTTTGTATTCAGCGAACATAATAAGATGACAATGAGTTTATTAAAAATTTTTAAGATACAGGAGAATAAGGGCGAGTCACATTTATCACTTCAGTTTTAGCCTAACAACATAACTGTCCTTCTGCCACTTGTAACCATAATTTAATTATAAATCTTATATAGCTAAACATTTATTAATGACACTTGTAATAGTACTTTGTCTGACTCATTTTAAGAAGCTTCATTTTTTATGATATCAAGTAAAGTGATTAAAATAGACTTTTCCACTAAAAAAAAAAAAAAGAATTTTTTTTTTTCTGGCAGATATATTTATATCAGAGAATTTCAAAATATATATGTATAAGAGTAGAAAAATAGCATACATTGATCTTTCTACATTGACAGCCAAATCTCAGGGGTGAGTTAAAGAAAATCCTGAAATATAAAATGGAACGCCTTTTTCAATATAGTAACAATATGTGTGCAAGAATAGTACTTATAGACTATGGAAAGGGTGATATAATAGTTAATCATAAAGTGATTTGAGGATTAGAAATGTTTGTATGTGTGTGTTTATATAATATATAATATGTAATATGTAACATATAACATATATAATTATATATGTAATACTACATTTGATACATAGTAAGAACTTATTAAATATTATTATTGTTGGTTAAGTAGGGATTATCAGAGCTCATATAGCAAAAGAGAATAGTAACAATATACATAATATTGTTACTACTTTTCTCTTTATCATGCTCCAAATTTTTCTCTTTATCATGCTCCAAATGCAGATGCATTGATGGCAATTACTTGAATAAAATCTATATCTTTAGCTGGAAATTCCTTTGGGTTTTGAGGAAACAAATAAGGTATAAAACAGATGCAGTGAATCCAGTTTATACCCTTTCTCAGATTCACTTGGCCCCAACTGTCTCATGGGGCATCAGTCATTTATTTAACTGAAAGTCCCAACTGTCACCTTCATACCCTCATCTCCTAACTCCACCAGCTGTTTCAACTTTTCTCTGGGTTTCATCAGACCTATTGCGGCCAATTGCCAGGGTAAGTCTGCAGTTGAGAAAGAGGAATATCCAGACTTTTCGAGGAGTATTATATATGCGATCTGCCCTAACACAGATAAACTTCAAATATCGTAATGGTTTTTGAGTTAGAGTTGGTGATAAATTGGGTCCAGTTGTTCCAAAGACCCTTATTGTGGTTATTTCCCAGGTCTCCAAATGCTATGTATATTGAAGCTTGCAGAAACTTTACATTGGTTCAGAAGCACAGGTTTTTATGGCAGGAAGCTTTCAAGTGAAAGCCTCTGAAACAGTGCTACTCCAAGCACACACACCAAGACAATAAACCAGAAACAATACCAAATAATTGGAGAAATTCTAAAAGATAAAAGAGATCATCAAATACTTTTAGGATGTAAGGATAGTGAGTTCTCCTATTATCTCCTTTTAATTCAATAGTCTGTTCCCTGAAAAATGTAGATGAGTCATAAGGGATGATGGTAGATTGCCATGAACAATTGTAGCTTTAATAACAGATGCTGTGCCAAATATGATATGTTCACTGGAGTACATCATCATGGACACCACCACTGGGACCATAAGAAGCACCTAGATGTATCTATGGTGGATAAGAATACTTCATGGTGTCTTTAGCAAGCCCCAATAAGACAATATAGAACAGGCCTCTAGGTTTCTGGAACAAGACTATGTTTTCTGCATCAGAATTTACTCTCCATTTGAAAACCTGTTTCCTGTGTACTACTGGGTAATAATAAAGTTTAAGCACTCAACCATGGGACATACACTGTCAATTATATGTAGATTCACCATATCCTATAATTAGGTAGGCAGAACAGTAGTCCATTCAGGGATGGGAATAAGACATTCAGGACCAGGCTAGAGTAAGTATGAAAACCATCAGTAAATTACTCAAACTGATGCCCCAGAATTGTATATTATATATTTCTATTACACTGAATCCATTCTTTCAGACCAATTTAATGGCCTCACAGGAAATCCTCTACAAATGACTAATGGAAGCAGAAAGGACTCAAGCCTATTCTCAGTTGGATTAATATGATATAAGAGACCTAGCTGTAAATGGGCAATTGTTATGTTACAGTCAAAGGGGTTGTGTAATGTACTTATGATTGTGGGATTCATTGATTTCACAACGTACTCCATTTTTTTTAGAAGCAGTTGTCCTGATAAAATGATTAGAAAGCCCTGTTAGAAAATTAGTAAAGGTGTCAGTTCAGGGAAAAGATCTTGTAGGGTTAGGGCACTATCTTACAAGATGTAGTATATGCACTGCACTAATGTTTGATGTATGGCACTTTGTATGTATGGCACTACTAGATTTAACTGGTCCAGGAAAAAAAAAACACAGAAGTAAGAGAGCAAACAAAATATCATAGAAGATAGATGTTGTGCCTGCTTCCTCTTGTGACAACATCAAAATCATAACAAAACTACAGAACAACCATCACTGGGAGTGGCCCGAGGTCTGGCTGAACAGAAGTCTTACAACTGGAGACATACATAAAAGGTCACTTCGAGACTGGTGGGAGAGGCAGAGATACAAAACAGCCTGGTCTAACAACAGTGTATGGTGAACGAGAATCAAGAGGGTTATCTTAGCTGTAGAGCCTCACTCCCCACTGAGGAGCGTGGTGTTCCACCCTCACACTGGGCTCTCAGCCCAGGGTTCTAGTGCCAGGAAGAGAAGTCCCTACAAACTCTGGCTGTGGAAATTCCAGTGGAGATTGTAGTTGTGTGAGACAAACGGCTGCAGGACTTGCAGATGTTCTTAAAGCACCCATTTCTGAACTTATTCACTGACAAACTCACCTTGCTCTGAGTTCCAGCACTGGGGCAACTGCTTGAGAACTTCCAGGGACATATGGGGAGACGTTGAGTTGTTAAGCTTCGGGGAGAGGGCTAGAGGGTCAGTTTTTTCCTGGAAAGAAATACTGGCCATATAAATTGTTTCTTTGTTGAGACTTCCCCTCTCCCAATGTGTGGACTCAGATATTTATCATATCTGATTCTTCATCAACCTGAATAACATAGTTTGTTCCACCCAGGTGATTCCCTGAGACCCCACCTCTCCCAATTTGTTGGCCCACCCAAGCTGACACAAAATATTCAAAGTGATCAAAAGCCAGGACCGACAACCAAGATTACTCTACTCCACACAAATGGCCTGTCTCGACTCATGCTACAGACTTTTCTAAAATCTCTCAAAGGCTCAAAACACACACACACACACACACATACACACACACACACACACACACACAAATGCAGTATCTGGCCTCGGTGAGCCCCGTAACTTGATGAACAGCCCCAAACCCGGCAGTAATGGTAGCCAGCTTCAGTTCCTGGCTTGGCCTCTCGAAGCACCAATTAGCCCAGCAGAGAAGTTGTGGCAGCCATCTGCAGATTGCTTGGTGACTCTTGCCAGGTGGCCTTGGAAGTATACAGGCTGTGGCTGAACTTGGCCTGCAATCTGGCCCCTCGCAGCAGGCCCATGGGCTGGAACTCCCAGTGGGTTGCTTTGACCAGTGCCAGAGCCCGTGTACCACCCAGGGCTGTATCTGAGGAGGACCCACCCAAATGGTAGATTGAGCAAGCACCAGCTCCCTACTAAGCTGAATCTTGCGTTGTAGGGTCAGTGCCTCATGGCCAAACCTCACAGCCAATTATCCCAAGAGTCAACCCCTCCCATCAACATGCAAACAACAACCAAGGCTCAATTACAACACACAATCCACACCTTGAGCACCTCACTCAGATGACCAGGGAAGAATATACCATTGGGGCCCACAGGAGATCTAGTACATAAAGCCACTCTACTAAGACCGAGTGACTTAGGACTCCTCTCTAAAAGATAGAAACAAATACAAGTAGGCAGCCAAAATGAGGAGACAAAGGAACATGTCTCACATGAAAGAATAGAACAAAGCTCTAGAAAAAAGAACTCAACAAAATGGAGACAAGTAATTTACAAGATGCAGAGTTCAAAACACTGGTTATAAGGATGCTCAATGAACTTAGGAGAAGAGTACATGGACTCAGTGAGAACTTTAACAAAGAGATAGAAAACATAAATTGAGATGGAAAACATAAAATGAATCAGTCAAAAATTAAGAATACAGTATCTGAGAAGAAGAGTACATGAGAGGGAATCAACAGAAAGGATGAAGCAGAGGATTGAATCAGTGATTTAGAGGATGAGGTAGTGAAGGACACCCAATCAGAACAGCAACAATAAAAAAGAATCCAAAATAATGAGAATAGTTTGAGGCCTCTGAGACAACATCAAGCATACCAACATTTGTATAATAGGGATACCAGAAAGAGAAGAGAGAGAGCAAGAAATTAAAACCTATTTTAAGAAATAATGACAGAAAACTTCCCGAACCTGGTGAAATAAATAGACATACAACCCCAGGAAGCACAGAGAGTCCCAAATGAGATGAACCCAAAGAGGCCCACACAGAGACACATTATAATTAAAATGCCAAAATGTAAAGACTTTTAAGAGAATTTTAGAGAAGCAAGAGAAAACCAATTAGTTACCTACAAGGGATCTCCCATAAGACAGTCAGCTGATTTTCTCAAAAGAAACTTTTCAGGCCAGTAGGGCTTGACACAAAATATTCAAAGTGATCAAAAGCCAGGACCTACAACCAAGATTACTCTACTCAGCAAAGCTATCACTTAGAATCAAAGGAAAGATAAAGAGTTTCTCAGACAAGGAAAAGCTAAAGGAGTGCATCACTATCAAGCTAGTATTATAGGCAATGTTGGAGGGACTTCTTTAAAAAGGTGAAAAAATATGTATCAAAAATACGAATAAAGAATGGCAATAACTACGCACATATCAACAATAAATTCAAATGAAAAATAATTAAATGCTTCAATCAAAAGATAGGGTAGCTGAATGATAAGAAAATAAGATCCTTACATAGGCTGCCTGCAAGAAATTCACTACAGATTATACAAATATAATTACTACAGATCCACTACAGATGATACAAATAGTTAAACAGGTAAACTATACGATTACATAAATTATGCACCTCCTCAGGTCCATTCAGCTTCAACTGCTTCCTGGATTCTCAAGCATTGATTAGTAGCAGTTTCCCAGAAACAACTGCTGTCATCTCATACCCTAATACCTTTGATTGTCTTGGAATCTTCTGAGAGCTAAACTCCAAAGTCTCTCCATCATGTTTTTGTATCATCCTAGCTTATCAACCTAATTTGAATTAACCCTAAGTGTCTCTCCCAGTATTTCTGTGTTTAGATGAAGCTATGAGCTGCAATGCTAAGAATGTAATTTGGGTTCCCCAGTGACTTTAAGAACAGTGTGTCAAAACTTAGAAAAGTAAAACAACAACAAAAATATTCCGCTGATTAAACTAGGTAAGAGTGAGCAAATCAATGACTCTGCTTATCTTTTGAAGATGATCTTCTAAGGCATTATTATTCATCATGGGTTTTTCAGACATTCTATGTGATCGAGCAGCCATCTGTATTTTCTCATTAAGCCATGGCTCACTTTATCAAGTTCACTTTTTTTCTATATCATTTGCCTTTTCCTCACTCTTACTGTTCTGAAATTATACCACCAAACTCCCTGCCTTCCCCTCACTCCCAGTAAATTATTAGTGCACAACTTTGTTTTTCATGAGCCTAATCTAAGACAGCCAGATTGCTGAATATTTTTCCAAATACTGGGATCATAGATGGTACATAGGTATCTGCATCAATTCAATAACTAATATTTTGTTTTCTACATGGCTTACATTCTCTTATGGCATTGGCTTTCTCAAGTGGATTCGTTTTCAGTTTATCTACTTCCATGTCAGTAGAGAAGTAAATCATTAAATGTTTAATACTTTTTATAAGAGATGGAGAGTTTAGGTTATAGAGCAGAATACTGAGAGCTATTTCCACAACTCAAGACATTTCACTATGTTTATTTAATTTTTAAAATTTTAAAAAAATATTACTGCACTGAACATATGGATGCTATGTCTTTTTGAATTAGTATTTTAAGTTTCTTTGGATAAATATCCAGAAGTAGAATTACTGGGTCCTTCTTTGTCTCTTGTTACAGGCTTTGTTTTAAAATCTATTTTGTCTGGTATTAGTATTGTTATCCCAGCTTTTTTTTTATTCCCACTTCCATGAAATATTATTTTCTATGCCTTTAGTCTGTGTGTGTCTTTCAATCTGAAGTGAGTCTCTTGTAGTCAGCTTTGCAAAGGTTTTGTTACCTTACCACTCATGTCTTTTAATTGAAGCATTTAATTCATTTACATATAAACTAATTGTTTTTAGATATGTAGTTATTGTCATTTTTTATTTATATTCTTGATTTTTCTTTTTCTTAAAGAAGTTCCTTTAACATTTCTTGTAATACTGGTTTGGTGGTGATGAGCTCCTTTAGCTCTTTCTTGTCTGGGAAGCTCTTTATGTGTCTGTCCTTCGATTGTAAATAGTAGCTTTGCTAGGTAGAGTAATCTTGGCTATAGGTTCTTGCTTTCCATCAATTTGAATATTTCTCTTACTCAGATATACTTGGTGGCCTTACTGTTATTTACAAATTTCAGCAGCATTATCTCAACTAATGCATGCACTACTCAAACAGAGAGTCCTCATAGATTCCTCTACTTCATAAAATATTACGTTTTAAAATCATACTTTATTGTGTTTTTTTGCATTTTGTAACAGTTATTTTAATATAATTAATGTTTCATGAGAATGGCGGTGTTTTGCATTTTGCAAATCTCTATAGTCCGACAATAAAAATAATGAAATCTTTATATTTGCTTATTCATTAATCTGTTATGATATGATGTTTTAAAAATATGACATTACAAATATGGATTAGAAAAAGGGTAGAGTAATTTTCAGATAATTGTTTATATTTTTCTTTGATATTACCCCAAATTTCAACAAGTAGTAATTTTTAAATTGTTACTTGCAATGTGGACTCTGAAATTACATCACCCAAGTTTTTATAATGTTACATTAAAATTTATTTCTCATGCACTTTGAGTAGATTATTTATCCTTTCATGATTGCATAATATCATGCATCACCCACTTAGAAAATATTGGTTTAGTGTTTATGCAGAACATTCATGTGTTTACAAATTATATTAGATGATATAAAAAATTACATTTTTCAATATTACCACCACTCTCATCAGAAAAAAAAAAATATTAAGTAATGTATGATGCTCATGGTTGTATATACAAGTTCTCTAAAATTTGAATTTTCACTTAGAATCTTGAATTATATCATTGCCGGGTATTTATTCTTTCTAGTAAGAGTGGCATTTCCTGATAAAAGCAGAGAGTTCACATCACAACTCAACATAATGATACAAATAGATTTCCTTAGACACCATTATACCTGGGTGTTCAGCAGAATTTTTTTTTTTTAAGTATAGTCGGTATACAATTTTATATTGATTATATTAGTGTCAAGTGTGCAATACAGTGATTAGACATTTTTATACCTTACAATGTGATTGCCTCACTAATACTCGTAATCATCTGTCATCATGCAAACTTATTACAATATTATTGACTATATCCCCATTTCTTCTCTACATCTACTTCTTACCCCCTTCCTTCTGGTAATCATCCCTTTAGTCTTTGTTTCTATGAGTCTGTTTTGTTTTTGTTTTTGTTTTTGTTTTTGTTTTTGTTTTTTCCTCCATTTATTTTGTCTTTTTTTCAGGTTCCTCGTATAAGTAAAACCATTTGATATTTCTTCTTTCTCTGTCTGACTCATTTCACTTAGCATAATATCCCCTAGATCTGTCCATGTTGTTGCAAATGGCAAGATTTCATTCTTTTTATTGCTGGATAATATTCTATTGTATGTATGTTGATATATATGTGAGTGTGTGTGCGTGTGTGTGTGTGTGTTTACATATATATTACATTTTTATCTATTCATCTATCCATAGACACCCAGGTTGCTTCCATATTTCAGCTATTGTAAATAATGCTTCAATAAATATAAAGGTGCATATATCTTTTAAAATTAGTGTTCTTGCTTTCTTTGGATAAATACCAAAAATATAAATTACTTGGTTGTATAATATATTTATTTTTAGATATTTTTGAGGAATCTCCATACCTTTTTTAATAGGGGCTGCACCAGTTTGCAGACCCACCAACAGTCCATATCCTTGCTTACAATGTTATTTGCTAACTTTTTATAATAGCCATTCTGACTGGTGTGAGGTGACATCTCATTGTGGTTTCAATTCACATTTTTCTGATGATTAGTGATATTAAACATCTTTTCATATGACTGTTTGCCATATGCATGCCTTCCCTGGAGAAATGTCTTTTTCATGTTCTCCACCCATTTTTCAATCATATTGTTTATTTTTTTGTTAATCAGTTGTATGAGTTTTGTGTATATATTGGCTATCAACTCCTGATCGAATGGGTAGTTTGCAAATATCTTCTCCCATTCAGTAGGTTCATTTTTGTTTTGATGATTTTCTTCACTGTGCAGAAATTTTATAGTTTGGTGAAGTCCCATTTATTTATGCTTTGCTTTTGATTTCTTTGCTCAAGAGGACATATCCAAAAATATATTACTCAGACTAATGTCAAATAATTTACTCCCTATGTTTTCTTCCAGGAGTTTTATGACTTTAGGCCTTACACTTAAGTCTTCATTTTTTTTTTTTTGAGTTTATTTTTGTATATGGTGTAAAAGAGTAATTCATTTTTCTTTTTTGCATGTATCTGTCGTTTTCCCAACACTACTTGTTGAAAAGAGTGCCAATATTCCATTGTATATTGTTATCTACTTTATCGACCACATTAGATTAGTCGACCACATAAGCTAACGTTTATTTCTGAGCTCTCTATTCTATTCCACTGATCTATGTGTCTGTTTTTATGCAAGTACAATACTGATTTGATTATTATAGCTTTGTAGTATAGTTTTAAATCAGGAAGTGTGATACCTGTGAAAGAACTTTGTTCTTTCTCAAGATTGCTTTTGCTATTTGGGGTCTTTTGTGGTTCCATATAAAATTTAGGATTATTTGTCCTAATTCTGAGAAGAATGACATTGCTATTTTGATAGAAATTGCATTAAATCTGTAGATCGCTTTGGGTAGTATGGTCATTTTAACGATATTAATCCTTTTAGTCCATAAGCACAGCATATCCTTTCATTTATTTGTGTCTTCTTCAATTTCATTCTTCAATGTCTTATAGTTTTCAGAGTACAGGTCTTTCATCTCCTTGGTTAAATGTATTCCTAGGTAATTGTAAATGAGATCGTTTTCTTATTTTTTTTTTTAATTTTTATTATTAGTGTATGGGAACACAATAGATTTCTGTACATTAGTTTGGTGTTCTGTTATTTACTAAATTTGTTTAATAGTTTTAGTAGTTTTTTTTTTTACTGGAATGTTAGGGTTTTCTATATGTGGATTCATGTCATCAGCAAATGATGACAGTTTAACTTTTTCCTTTCCAATTTGAGTGTTTTTATAAAATTTTCTTATTGCTGTGGCTAGGACTCACAGTACTATACTGAGTATAGTGGTAGAGTGAGCATCTTGCCTTGTTCCTCATCTTAGAGAAAAAGTTATCAGCTTTTCACAATTGAGTATATTGTTAGCTAGGGGCTTTTTCTATATAGTCTTTATGATGTTGAGATAAATTCTTTTTATACCCACCTTGTTGAGAGTTTTTATCATAAATGGATGTTGCATTTTGTCAAATGATTTTTCTGTACCTATTGAGATAACTATATAAATTTTATCCTTGGTTTTGTTGATGTGATAAATCTCATTAATTGTTTTTTGGTTGTTGAAGCACCCATGCATTCCTGTATATATTTCACTTGATTATGGTGTATAATCCTTCTATTGGACTGTTGAATATGTTTTGCTAATATTTTGTTGAAAATTGTGGCATCTATGTTATCAAGATATTGTTCTGTGATCCTTTTTTTGTAGTGTCCTTGTTTGGTTTTGGTGTCAGTATAATGCTGGCCTTGTAGAATAATCAGCAAAAATATTTTATCCATACTTTTAATTTCCGTACATAGCCTCTCTTAAAAGATTTGTACTTAAGATTTGAGACTTAATTAATAATTATTATTGCTTTATCAAGGGCATTTGCTTTTTCTTTGATTTTTCCTATTAGTGTATTTTCCTAAAATACAATGACTCACTTTCTTGATACTGCTAATGTGCCAATATTTTTACTCATCATACCTTTTGTGCCTCCAGGGAAAATGTGTACACAGTGGAAACAGGAAATAGTATCTTAGTATTATGAGAGTAATGTTAACTTCACCAATCCCTGAAAGGTTTTCAGACTCCCCTGATGTCTGAGGGGGCACATTTTGAGAAACTTGCCTATAAATACTGCTTAAAATGGATCTTGGACAAAAGTAGAAATCATTATTATTTGTTTTTGGAAATTGTTTCTGGGGTCATATTGAATACTGTTGTATCTGGTGTTTTGGAAATCCATTATCCTTGAGATAAAATAATAAAACTTCTCTTCTTTTCTCTTTCCTTCCTATCTTCCTTTTATTCTAGGTTCATGACAGAGATCTCCATTTCTAATTGAAAAATTTAGTCTCAGTAGAAATTTTCTTCTGTCCCAAGCCTTTGACATTCTTTAAAAATACATAAGGTAAACAATCTTAGTACACAATTATAGTCAAGGTAAAAGGCAAGGCAGATGATTAAGGTTTACCCAGAAATGTACACTAATTAATTTCTACCTTTATATAATTAATCAGCATTTACTTAGTACCATCTTCCATTTAAGAGCCTGCACCATGGAAAAGAATAGTTATATATGCATAAAAATGAAATCATTCCTTCAAAACAATTTATTAAGTAGGGTACTATGAAATGTGCTGACATAAATATTTTAACAGGTTGAACACAAAAAGTGTTACATTGAGACGTCCAAAAATAATGAAGTAATCTTTGAAAGTTAACATTTCTTGTGGTTTATTACATACAAATAAATGCACTGTACACTGTGCATGAATTACTTCATTTACTTCCTACCACAATTCCATGACTAAGTATTGTCCTTATGTCCATTGTATAGATGATGAAACAGGCACAGAGTGGTTTTGAAACTTACTCTAGTCTACAGGTATAATGATTTGCCCATTTTGATGTAAGTAACAGAGACAGAGATAAGACTTCTAACTAATTCTTCTGACTTCAAATTTAGTATATTTACATTATACAACAGATCCCTGATATAGAATAATAGAATAAAAATCAACAAAATAAAAATTTTCCTTAATTTTTTTAAAAAACTGAACCTATCAAACAACCAAGATCAAAATTATTTTCCAACATAAATTTATGAAGCAGAATTGAAGTTTAATATCAGATGAGATTAAATAAAAATGCAGACAACTAAATGCATGCTACTTATATGCTATATTTCAAATACAAAAGTACTAATAGATGACAGTAAAAAGATGGATCAAAATATATCATGAAAAAACTAAATATAAGGAAGTTTGTGAGGCTATATTAATGTCAGAAACAAGAATTAGCAAAAATCTCATGTACATTATTGATTTACAAAATATATTCTTATAAAATATGTTAAAATACTCTCAAAAGTACATTTATACATATAATTAAATAATTTTAATATCCATATTCAGGTAAGTTTTTGACACTTGTTATATTGAAGCTTTAATTTTAGGTTTTATAACAATATTTTTAGGACACGTGTGCACTACTGAAGACAGCCACATATTTCAGGAATTCTTGGCTATTTATTTATGTGTCCACCTTCCAACTGAAGAAATATTTGCTCATGGTTAATTTGATATTTATAAACAAAATAATTAAGGTGTTTAACTAGAACAATCACTGGATAAAATTTATTCTACCATTTTTGAATTTAAGGAATTTTCATAACTTATTTTCTGAAGGCATTTAAAGTCTCAGAATTCTTAATCACCTTATCTATTTCTACATCATTCTCCTCCATAGCATATAAATGCAAAAAAAAACCCCGTATGTCAAAGGACACTGACAATAGGGGTGCATCCTTTATAGTGTGTAAACTTCAGAACTGACTGAAGAAGAGAATTAGAAATAGTTTTTTTGCTACTTCAGGTGTATAGAGTGTATGAGATGATTCTCAACACTTTAAATAAAAATATTAAATTGTTTCAAAGGTACAACATATATTTAAGACAATATTTGTTAATAAAATTTTACTTTCTTCTTGTTATATGTATTTGAATGTGGTATGTGTGTATACATGAGTGAGTGTAAGAGTTCCCTAATAACCTGAGGATCAGGTCAATTAGCTCCCTACAATGCCTGGAAACGAACCACTATATATATATATTTTTTTAAATTTGAGCTGAATATTATATCAATTTCCATTTGAAGAGAAGAATTCTGGTTGAAAAGTAAATATACTTTATACTCTTTCATTAATGAACAGAATTATACATACATACTCTCTTCCTGGATCCAAAGAGGAAAGAAAAAGCAAAACTAATCTAGCAACAGATAAATTAAATGATGCGGGGTTTATTGAATTTCCTAATTAAAATAGATTTTTAGCAGCTTTGAATGGAATTATTCAATTCATTAACTAAATATCCACTATGATCAATACAAAGTGCTTTTGTATATTTATTAACCTAGGTTATTTATAATTTTTAAAATGTTTTAATATTTCCTTATACAGCTTTTTTTACACTTTTTATTTCAGAACTTAGTAAAATTTTACCAAAATCAGTTCCCAGATACATACTTGCAAATCCATTGTCTTTAATGAGATTTATTCATGTTCTATCACAAATGAATTTTCTCTGTATGCTATTATAACTAAATGGAGGTCTATGCTATGTAAACAATCCTAATTGAGTTTGACATTAATATTTACCCTACTTTTAGATCTACAAGATTAAAAAATGAAGTCATTCAGAACTCATGTTTTGTAAAACCTGATTGGAACTTGCACCTCAGGCAAGAAATTTTATTCTCTCAAATTAGCATTTACTAGGTTTCATTGTGCTTTGCAGCTTGAAACATGATACAAAATGTTTCTGATAGATTTAGGCAACTTTTCAAATGAATATTGTATAAAATTATTTATACTCAATTTACCCCTATGCTTTTTAAAATTTAAAAACTGTCACATAAGAGGTTGTATTTTTAAATTATCATAAATCAAAAGTAAAGCAGTTTATATTTGATGTGAAGCCCTGATCCCTTGAGGTTGAAATGACCTCTGGATTGGTAAAACAGGATTTTTTTTTAACTTTTTAACAATTAAGTTTATTGGGGTAACATCAGTTAATACAATTATATAATTTTTAAGTGTACATTGTAATTTGACATCTGTATAGTCTATTGTGTGTTTACCACCCAAAGTCCAGCTTCCTTCATCTACCATGTATTTGATCCCCTTTACCGCGTCTACCTCCCCGCTCCTCTCCCACTTCCTACCCTCTGGTAACCACTAGTCTGTAGTCCATGTCTATGAGTCTCTGTTTGTTTGTCCTGTTCATTTGTTGCTTTCAGGTTTACATCCCACATATAAGTGATATCATGTGATTTTCAATTTTTTCTGTCTGTCTTATTTTGCTTATCATGATTATCTCGAGGTCCATTATGTTGTCGCAAATTGCAGTTTTTCATCTCTTTTTATGGCTGAGTAATATTCCATTGTATATATGTACCACTTCTCCTTTAGTCAATCATTTATCGTAGGACACTTCGGTTGCTTCCATGTCCTGTCCACAGTGAATAATGCTGCTATGAACATCGATATGTAAATATCTTTTCGGATATAAGTTTTCAAGTCTTTGGGATAAATACCCAGTAGAGG
Organism: Pteropus alecto; assembly: GCF_000325575.1. Taxonomy (NCBI): domain Eukaryota; kingdom Metazoa; phylum Chordata; class Mammalia; order Chiroptera; family Pteropodidae; genus Pteropus; species Pteropus alecto. The sequence goes on from NW_006438872.1 coordinate 421,128, forward strand.
GATTGCTGGATCATATGGTAGATCACTTTTTAGTTTCTTGAGGAACCGCCATACTGTTTTCCATAGTGGCTGTACCAATTTGCAGTCTTATCAGCAGTGTGTGAGGGTTCCTTTTTCTCCAAAGTGGGATTTTTGAAGTACAAACAACAGAAAAATACAGAATCTTGACATTGCAGCAAGAATTGCCATTTAAAACTTGCATATTTTTTCTAAGCATTGCAGACTATAAATTATTTTTTCTATTGTTATATGAAGAAACAGATTTAAATAGGTTAGGTACATTGTGCTAATTTCTAGTAAATATAAATATATTTTAATAGGTATGTCATAGCTTAAAAAATAATCTATTGTTTTTATATACAAAGTTAACTTTCTATTCTCAATAAAATGTTCAGACAATAATCAATATCTGTGAATGGAGATTTAAAGCGTATCAAGTGATGTATTCTAGAGTGAAACCATTTACAATTATTAGGCACATGTTTCAAACATAAAAAAAAAGTCTTTGGTTGTAACTTATTAAGGTTTATAAAATAATACATGTTGCTAGAAAATTTAAACACTGTCATTCATGTCGATACATGCTGAAGAATACGATGCTACCACAAAGTGATTAAACATTCCACATTTTATCAGTATCTATATATAGAAGCCATTAAAGATCTGCCTCATTGAGCATTATTCATGGTGGCTATAACATTAAAATGACTAAAGTTCTCTTTGATAGATAATTAGATAAAGAGTGGTACATATATACAATGAAATATTAGCATAAGAAAAGATGAAATACTGCCATTTGCGAAAACATGGACGGATTTTGATTATCATGTCAAGTGAAATAAGGCAGGCAGAAAAAGTTGAAAACCATATGATTTCATTCATATGTTGGATATCAAACTAAAAGTAACAAACAACACAAACAAACAAGGACTCATGGACATGAACAGTGGATTAGTGGTTACCAGAGGGAAATGGGGAGGAGGAAGTAGATAGGGGTAAGGGGGTCAAATATATGGTGATAAGAGGAAATTTAAAACTTTGGGTGGTGAACACACAATGAAATATGCATATGATATATTATTGAGTTGTACACATAAAATCTATATAATTTAATTAATCAATATCACCCCAATATATTTAATAAAAAGTAAAGTAAAAAAATAAAAGATCTGCATTAAACCTATAGATTCAAATTAGGCACATGAGGGAATTTCATGTCAATTTTACATATATTAATATCACAACTTATGTAAGGGTTAAATTCACTCCTTTTAAGAAGGTAAACTTCCTACAGTTTCTAAAATTATTTTTTCTGATTATTTCTCCTAACTTTCTTCTTTCTTGCTTTTTATATTACCTTGACCTCTCCAGGATTTTGGTATAATCTTAGCTTACACTGTAGATAGGCTTGGATTTTTAGTCTGGCCTAGACTTCTGGCCCCTGGCTATTAGAAACTATAGAGGATCAGTTACATAAATTGTGAGTTCCAGAACATAATGGAAAATGTGGAGTCTGGTGTTCAAAAGTATTAAAATGTCAAAATTATTAAGATATTCAAGATGATGACAACAGAACATTAAACCACATGCAGGATCTTACCAAGACTATAGCCCTTGAAAGTGCACAGGTTACATGCCCATGAACTCAGGTCGGGACCTATTGACAATTATGAGTTTTTCCTTTAGAATTTTATTAATTTGAATTTCAGATTGTTCCATAATTAAAAAAAAATTACTTAGTGATATTTAGTTATAATTTGTATGCAAATGATACATAAGCTATAGCCTAACAATGTTATGATCGTTCTATGTGTATTTTTATTCTAAATTTCTCAGAGTAATAATAGACTTCAAAAAACATATTATCTGTTTTAGTCTTATGAGGTGTTACCCTTTTTCTACTGTTTTAAATTTTTATTCACTTATTACAACACCTTCTGCAACATGTTATTTTCATCACAAAAAAGAAATGAGGCAGTGAAAATAAGAGATGAAAAGCCAAGCTTCAATACAAAAAAAAGATTTTTGCAAGAAATGAAAAAAAAGAATTTATTATGGCAAATAGTGTTGTTGTTGTTGTTGTTGTTGTTGTTGTTGTTGTTGTTTTCTTTAATTTCAACTTTTTTTTCCAAAAAACTGCTGACCTACTGAAGGTACTCAAATGTAAAACTTATTTCAAAGTCAGTAAAGTTTAGAAAACAAAAAATGGTTGATTTGCGTTAGATGAAAAACTCAAATAATCACTACGAGTAATGTATATTTATATATGATTTACCAGAGTGCTTGAGATTATGCTATACAGTCACATGACATATAATATTTCCATGAAAGAGGAGCCACATACATGACAGGGGTCCCATAACATTATAATGAAGCTGAAAAAGTGCCATTACGTAGTGATGTCGTAGCCATTATAATGTCATAGCACAATGTATTACTCATGTGTTTGTGGTGATGGTAGTGTAAATAACTCTACTACAAGGCCAGTCCTATATATAGTTGTAGGCTATACTATCTAGGTCTATGTAAGTATACTCTATGATGTTCACACAACAATAAAATCACCTAGCAATGCATTTCTCACAACATATCCTTGTTATTAAATGGTGCATGATTGTATACACTTTTTTCTATTTTCTTAAAATAACAAACAAATATTAATGATTGCATTTGAGCTTGACGACAGAATAATTTTGCATTTGACATTTTTATTATTAAAAACTATATCGTGCTTTCACTGTATTTGCTTATAGCTTTAAAAATAGAATTGTGCCTTGAAAGTTTTTATTTCTACTGGGAAAAAAAAGTGTTCCATACTGGAGAACAATCTAGACAAAGCAATATTTTAATAGCTCAATTTGCATCTAAAGCTGTACTGTATCTAGGGTAACTAATTTTTATATGGAACAATTTTGAAGAGGAATATTACTTAACACATTGATTTATTAGGAAGATGATAAAAGCAAAAATTAAAAATAAGCTCATACGTGACATGACTACTTACTTATTCCACATCCTATCATTTTTCTTGAACTATAGATGCTGGAAATCATCACTGATTCGCAAATAGTAAACTATTAAAAATCAAAATAAAATGAGTCAACATAAAAAAAAAACAGTGAATATAGAGAAGCAATAAAACTGTGCCTTTAAAAGTATAAAACAACTTTTTTCCAGAGATATAATCGATATAGAGTTTAAGAAATAATTGACATATAACACTGTAAATTTAATATGTACAAAGTACTGACACAATTATATATTGTAAATGATTACTGCAATAGCATTAACACCACCATCATGTCACATAATTATCATTTCTTTTTTGAGAACATTTAAGATCTACCATCTAAGCACCTTTCAAATATGTAGTTTAGTATTGTTAATTATAATCACCATGCTATAAATTAGGTATTAAAAGCTTACATCTTAAAATGAAAATTTGTACCTTTAGACCAACATTTCCCCATTTTCTCCATCTCTCTCTAGCCCCTGCCAACCACCATTCTACTCTGTTTCTTTGAGCTTGGCTTTTTAGATTCTCTATATAAGTAATACTATATAGTATTTGTCATTCTCTGCCTGACTTATTTCATTTAGCATAATACTCTCAAATTACATGCATGTTGCTGCAAATGAAATGATTTCTTTCTTTCTCATGGATAAATAATGTCTCATATCTTCTTTATTCATTTTTCCTTAGACAGACAGACACTTTGGTTGTTTCTATATATTGAGAATTTTGAATATTGCTGTAATAAACATGAGAGTGCAGATATATCTTTGAGATCCTGATTTCACTTCTTTAGATATATATCCAGCACTAGGATTGCTAGAACATAAGGTGGTAGTTCTATTTGTAAATTTTTGGGGAAACTCCACATTATTTTTCATAGCAGCTATACTAATTTACATTCCCACCAATAATGAATAAGAATTCCCTTTTCTTTACATCCTCGTCAGCACTTGTTATTTCTTGTCTTTTTGATGATAACCATCACAAGGTGTGTGGTGATATTTCATCATGGTTTTGCTTTGTATCTCCTCCTCCTCCTCCTCCTCCTCCTCCTCCTCCTCCAACATCATTCCTCCTCCTCCTCCTCCTCTTCTTCTTCTTCTATTTTATTTTTGTTGTTTGTGCTTTTGGTGTTATATCCAAAAAGCACTTACCAAGAAAAATGTCAAAGAGCTTTTTCCTGTGTTTTCTTCTAGTGATTTTACAGTTTTGGATCTTATGTTTAAGTCTTTAATTAATTTTGAGTTAATTTTTGTGAAAGGTGTAAGAGAGTGTTTCCGATTTCATGATCCTGCATGCGATTATCCAGTTTTCACAGCACCATTTGGTAAAGAAACTATCCTTTCCACATTGAGAATTTGGGACTTCCTTGTCAAATATTAGTTGGCCTTATATGCAAAGCTTTATATCCAGGCATATGATTCTGTTCCATTGATCTATGTGTTTATTTTTATGCTAATACATACTATTTTAATTATTAAAGCTTTGTATACAACTTTAAAGAGGAACATAAAAAATAAGGACACTCTAGTAAACCACGTATTTTGCACATCACCTATATAACATGACATATCTATATAACATATTCATATAAATATAAAATAGTAAATAATAAAAACTACATTTTGAATTATTGAAAACAGTTTATCAAATGAAATATAAATTTTGCACATTATGAGAAAAAAATTTGAAAAAGGTTAACCTTTTAATAAGCAAGAAATGCATGAAACAATTGCTAATTAACAAAAAGTGCTCATTTATTAAATCAACTAAATATTTTAAATCATCAGAAAGCTTTGGAATACTATCAGGTTATTTTAAATGATATGATAATTGATGAAATGGTCAATAATAACAGGTTTTTTTAATCAAAACATAATCAAATTCTTTCTGGGTTCCATTTTCTCTCTCTCTCTCTCTCTCTCTCTGTAGAAACTAAAATAAACCTATTTCACTGTTTCCTTATGTTTGGTTGTCTGGGGTTCTCAATTTTGTGTGTGTGTATATAAATGTATGTGTGTATGTGTGTATATATATATATATATTTTTTACTTGAAGCATACTCCTTTTTCTTTCACAATACAATAAACAACAGGGATTCGTTTTCTTGTGAACTTTTTGTTAGTTAATTGTATTTCGACTGGACAATGTACAACAATTAAACTACTTTTGAACTAAATATAAGAATCCTTGTGAATTTGTTGCCATATTTACCATGGTAAACAACACAATAAATGAGCCAGATTTTAATAAGTTAACAGCTTGTTCAGAGAATTTTGTGTTTTTGAGACTTTATGTTAACCAATTGTACTTAGTTCCACTCTCTCCCTTTCTAATACAGCTTCCTGTTTCCAATAATTTATATTATTTGTGTTAAATTGCACAGTTAAAATAAAGTCTGATAAATAATTTACTTTTCATATTTTGATAGACATATTTACTTAACAAATAATCAATGTTTCTTTTTTACTCAATTTATTGTGGTTACATTGGTTAATAAAATTATACAGGTATCAAGTGGACAATTCTATAATATGTCATATGTATAATGCATTGTATGTTCACCGCCCAAAATCGTATTTTTTTTCTGTCACCATATATTTGACCCCTTGGACCCTTACCTACCTCCTGCATCCTGTTTCCCGCTAAATTGTTTTCTGCGTCTATGAGGTTTTTTTTTTTTTTTGGTCTTGTTTGTTACTTTCAGTTTTATATCTCACATACAAGTGAAATCATATGGTTCTCAACTTTTCCTGTCTGACTTGCTTCACTTAGCATAATAACATCAAGATCCATCCATGTTGTCGCAAATGCCAGTATTTTATCTTCTCTTATAGGTGAGTAGTATTCCTTTGTATATTTGTACCACATCTTCTTGATGCAATCGTCTACCTAAGGATACTGATTACTTCCATGACTTGGACACCATGAATAATGCTGCAATAAACATTAGGTTGCATATGTCTTTACGGATAACTGTTTTCAAGTTTCTCAGGAAGATACTCAAAAGAGGGTATGCTGGATCATATAGTAATTCTATTCTTAATATTTTGAGGAAACTCCATACCGTTTTCCATACTGGCTGTACCAATTTACATTTCCACCAGCAATGTATGAGGGTTCTTTTTCCCCAAAACCTCTCCAACACCTGTTATTACTTGTCCTGTTGATGATAGCCATTCTAACAGGTATGAGATAATATCTCATTGTGATTTTGATTTGCACTTTCCTAATAGCGAGTGAATTTGAGCATCTTTTCATATGTCTGATGGCCATTTGTATGTCTTCTTGGGAGAAATATCTGTTTAGGACTTCTGCCCATTTTTTTCACTGGATCATATTTGTTGTTGTTCTTGTTGTTGAGTTGTATAAGTACTTTGTATATTTTGGATATTAGCTCAATCATTCAGTTGGTTGCCTTTTTGTCTTGCTGATGGTTTCTTTTGTTGTGCAGAAGCTTTAGTTTAATGTAGTCCCATTTCTCTATTTTTGCTTATACTTCCCTTGCCTTTGAGGTCAAATTCATAAAGTCCTCCGTAATCCAAAAACTATGAGTTTAGTACCTATGTTTTCATCTATGCAATATATTGTTTCAGGACTTATATTTAGGTCTTTGTTTCATTTTAAGTTAAATTCTGTGTACGGTAACAGCAATCTAGTTTCTTTCTTTTGAATGTGGCTTTCCAATTTTCCCAGAACCATCTATTGAAAAAGCTTTCCTTTCTCCATTGTATATTTTTGGATTCTTTGTCAAAAATTATTTGCCATATGTAAGTGTTAATTTCTAGGCTCTAAATTGTGTTCCATCTGTCTGTGAGCCTATTTCTGCTAATACCAGGCTGTTTTGATTATTCACACTTTGTAGTATAATTTAAAGTCAGGGAGTGTGGTACTTCCGGCCTTGCTCTTTTTTCTCAGAATCGCTTTGGCTATTCAAGGTCTTTTGTGATTTTATACAAATGTGATGATTTTTTGTTCTTTTTCCTTAAAAATTGCCATTGGAATTTTGATGGGAATTTCATTAAATATGTTTATTAGTTTGGGTAATATGGCCATTTTAACTATGTTGTTTCTTTCAATTCATGAACAGAATATCTTTCCATTTCTTTATGTTTTCTTCATTTTTTTTTAAATAATATCTTATAGTTTTCAGTGTATAGGTCATTCACATGCTTTGGTAAGTTTATTCTTAGGCATTTTATTCTTTTTGTTGCAATTGCAAAAGAAATTTTTTTTTTATTTCTTTTTCTAAAATTTTACTGTTAGTATAAAAAACACAATGGACTTCTGTACATTGATTTTATATTTTGAAATTACTGTATTTATTTATTGTTTCTAGTAGTTTTTTGGGGGATGGAGTATTTATACTTTTCGATATAAGAAATTGCGTTGTCTGCAAAAAGTGATGATTTGACCTTATCATTTCCAATTTGGATGCCATTTATTTTTTCTCTTTCCTGATAGCTCTAAGACTTCCAGTTCTAAATAAAATCAGAACAATGAGAACGAGCATCTTTGTTCTGTTCCTGATCTTAGAGGGAAAACTTTCAGTTTCTCACCATTAAGTATGATATTCATTGAAGGTTTTTAGTATATGGCCTTTATTATGTTGAGGAAATTTCCTTTTATAACCATTTTATAAAGCGTTTTAATTAAAAATAATGTTGTATCTTTTCAAATGCTTTTTCTTCATCAATTGATGTAATTATATGAGTTTTATCCCTTATTTTGTTTATGTGGTGTATCACATTTATCTATTTGCATGTGTTGAATCATCTTTGTGCCCTTGAAATCAACCTCATTTGAGCATGATGTATAATTTTTGTAATGTATCATTTTATTCAATTTGCCAGTATTTTGTTTATGAGTTTTGCATCTGTATTTATAAGAGATATTGGTCTATAGCTTTCTTTTTTTTTTTCTTTTTTATTTATTTTTTGTTGTTGTTGTTATTCTTACCAGGTTTTGGTATCAGGGTAATTTTGACCTCGTAAAATGAGTTAGAAAGTATTTCTCTATTCAGTTTTTGGAAGAGTTTGAGAAGGACAGGTATTAATATTCTTTGAATGTTTGGTAGAATTCACTAGTGAAGTCATCTGGTTCTAGATTTACTTTTGGGGAGGTTTTGATGATTTGTTCAATTTCCTTAGTGTTGACAGGTCTCTTTAAATTTTCCAGTTCTTTGTGATTCAGTCCAGCGAGGTTTTATATTTCTATGAATTTGTCCATTTCTTCTAAGTTATTGAATTTGATGGCATATAATCTTTTAGAGTATGGTTGTGTGATCCTTTGTATTTTAATGGTATCCAACTTACCTTCTCTTTCATTTCTGATTTTGTTTATTAGTGTTTTTCCTTTTTTCCTTAGCAAGTCTAGACAGGGGCTCACAATTTTATTGACATTTTTAAAGAAATAACTCTTTGTTACATTAATTTTTTCTGGTTCTATTTGTTCTCAGTTTTATTTAATTCTGCCTTAATTTTTATTATTTCCTTTTTTCTGCTGACTTTGAGATTCATTTTTTTTTTCTTTTTTTTTTCTAGTTTTTAAAGATATAATGCTAGGTAGTTTATTTGGGATCTTTCTTCTTTCTTGAGATAAGCCTGTAATGATATAAACTTTCTTTTTATTACTGTTTTTGCTGTGTCCCCAAAGTTTTGATATGTTTTTTCATTTTTTTTCTACGTATCTTTTGATCTCTCCTTTTATGTCTTCTTTGATCCAGTCATTCTTTAGTATCGGGATGTTTATTTTCCACATACTTGTAGTTCTTCTCACATTCTTTTTACAGTTGATCTCCACTTTCAAAGCAAAGTTGAGAACATGGTCAGATAATATGTTTGGTATGATTTCAAACTTAAATTTGTTAACGCTTGTTTTGTGTCTCAGCATATGGTCTATCCTTGAGAATGTTGCATGCGCCCTAGAGAAGAATGTATAATCTGATGTTTTCGGATGAAACACCCTGTAAATGTCAGTTATGTCCAGTTGGTCTAATGTGTCATTGAAGGTTGATACTTCCTTATTGATTTTCTGTTTGGATGTTCTATTTATAGTTCACAATGGGGTATTTAGATCTCCTGCTATAATTGTTTTTGTCGATTTCTCCCTCTAGTTTTGATAGTAGTTGCTTTATGTATTTTGGTGCTCCACAATTGGGAGCATATATATTTATGCGTTATATCTTCTTGATATACGGTGTCTTTAATTATTATGAAGTGTCTATCATTAACTCTCATTACATTTTTTTATCTCAAAGTCTATTTCATCAGATATATGTATGGCTATATCCGCTTTTCTCTGTATGCCATTTGCTTGCAGTATCATTTTCCATCCTATCACTTTGAGTCTGTATTTGTTATTGCAACTGAGATGTGTCTCTTGAAAGCAGCATATAGTTGGGTTTTGTTTTCTAATACAGCCAACTACTCTGTGCCTTTTTATTGGTTGGGTTTATTGAATTTACATTTAAGGTGATTATTGATATATGAAGTTTCTCTATAGCCATTTTATCTTTTGTTTTCTGGTAGCTTAATATCTCCATTGTTTCTTTGTCCTTATGTTTATGTCTGCTATTTTAATTTAGTTGTGTTCTATGGGTTCTTTCTCTGTTCCTTCTTATTTTATGTGTCTCACTTCTGGATTTTTTTTTTTTTGGATGGTTACCATTAAGTTTATATAAAGAAAATTTATATATATATATACACATACATACACACACACATACAGTAGTCCATTTTCTTCTGTGTACTCTATTTCTATTACTCTTTGCAGATTTGGATCTTTACTCTCTTCCCTGTTCTGTTTTTTTTTTTTTTCCCCCACAAATTATCCTTATTTATGCTGTGCTTTTATTTCTAGGTTGCAATAGTTATTGTCTTCTCTTTTTAGATTTTTTTGTCTTTAACCATTATGCAATATTTCCTTATAATATGCTGTTATTAATAACAGTTTCCCCTTCCTGTTTCTGTCTGCTTGTTAGTCATCTTACTCATAGATATGTATTTATTTTCCCTTTTGCTTCAGGTAGAATGACCTGCTTCGGTATTCTGTAATGCAGGATTTGTGGTGGAAAACTCCTTCAGCTTTTGTATGTATGTAAAGGTCTTTATTTCTCCTTTATTAAAGGAGAATTTTGTTGGATATAGTATTCTTGGCTGGTAATTTCTCTTTTTCAGTAGTTTGAATATTTGATTCCACTCTCTCCTAACTTGTAAAGTTTGTGCTGAAAATCCAATGATAATCTAATGGGTTTTTCCTTATAAGTTACTGTCTTTTTTTTTTTTTTTTTTTTTTTTTTTGCCCTTGTCTGCCTTGAGAATTCTTTCCTTATCATTAATTTTTGATAATTTTAACATAATGTGTCTTTGAGGAGGCCTTTTTGGGTTGAAATTGTTGGATGTTCTGTTTGCTTCTTGGATTCAAATATTTAGGTTTTTCCATAGATTTGGGAAATTCTCATCGACATTTTGTTTGAATATGCTTTTTGTTCCCTTCTCCCTCTCTTCTCTTTCTGGTATATCCATTTTCTGATGTTACTTTTCTCGATAGTGTCAGATAGTTCTTATAGAGTTCTTTAATTTTTTCTAGTCTAAGTTTCTGTCTTCTTCTATCTGCATCATTTCCGGATTTCTGTCTTCGATATCACTAATCCTTTTCTCCATCTGATTAGCTATATTTTTTAAGTTTGTTATTTTATTCTTCATCTATATTAATGAGTTTTTTATTCCAAGAAGTTATATTTGGGTTTTTTTAGAGTTTGTCTCCTTAGTAAAATATTCTTATTGTTCATTGATTTCATTTCTAAGTTTTTTGTACTATCAGATTTTTTTTTTTTTTTGTATATCATTGAGTTATTTCAGAAGCACAATCTTAAATTCTCTGTCATTTAAATCACATATTTCTAAATCTTTAAAATTATTCTGGGGATCTTTTATTTTCTTTTTGTCTTCTTTGTCTCCTGGTTGTTTATGGTGTTTGATAGACTAATTATGTGCTTATGTATTAATGGGAATGTACTCTACTTTTTATTTAAAAAATTAAAATTAATATATAGTGATATCTTTGTAGTTTGATAAGAAGAGATTTTTCTTTTGTTTTCCAGTAGGTGGTGCCCAAGCCTCCTGCACTAGCCAAGACTCTTGTAAATCTGCTTTGAGGTAGAAAATGCTTTTTATTCTCTGGGCAGGTGCATGTCTTCTCTGTGACCAGGTTGCCTTGTTTCCAGGGCTTCACTTTTTAGGGAAAATGTGAAGGGCAAAGGGGGATGGAGCCTCTGAAAGGACCTTAAAGTCCCAGTACTGCTCCAATTGTCAGATGCAATGCTCACCTGCTTCCTTCTGAATCAGCCTGACCATCTGGGGGTGATGTGGACTGTGAGAGTCCAGTGGTGTATGTGGTTGTTTTCCTTTTGGTAATGCTGACCCTCGAGCTTCAGCTGCATTACTTCTATATCTTTTCTGCTGTCACTGGGACTGGCTGCAATGTATATTTTTGTACTGGTTGTGTAGATTTCTCTGGGGGTTGCTGCTAGCTCTTTGAAGGTATGGGGGGTGTGGGGAGGTTGCACTCTTGGGTAGTTCGGGGAGGCAGCTAGATTCTGTGACTCACCTTTTCTGCCTGGTAATGGCAGTTGCTAAGACAAAGACTTCAATCATCTGTACTCGGTTTCTGTCCTGCTCTCCACACTGATCACTGGGCTCTGCCATGTGAAATATGCTAATCACTTAGGCAGGACTGTTTGAGGTTTCAAAGAGTCAAAAAAAAACACACCACTTAATTTCCCCCTTCTCCTTGTCCTGCAGGGAGTTTCAGGCTGCAATCCACAGAACCGGCTTCCTTTCCCATCTCTGCTCATGCAATTCACCCACTTTCAGATGTTCTGATGCACAGAACACTCAGACGTGCTTTAGTGCAGATTGGGTATTATCTGTGGGATTGTAGATGTTCAGCTTGTTGTAATTTCAAGGTTACAAATCAGGGGAAATCCCTCATGCCACCATGCTTTTGACGTCACCCATTTTTAAGTTCTTGATTTAGTCTTTTTGTTTTGTCAAACATTCAGACTCAACTATTTTCTCAAATCATATACTCAGTTTTATTATTTTAATAACTCTATTCATTTTTGTAGCTAAAAATTAGTATTTTCTGTGCTTTTAAAAGTAAATTAAGTTTTCATCTGTAAAAATTTCATTGGCTCACAGATGTAAATAACTTTAAACTCTTAAATCTTTCGAAGCAGTTTATATGTTACTATTTCAAAATTGTAATTAGAACATTTTGACTATTTGTGTATACATTTAAGTTTTTCCTTATACAAGTTATAATTTATGCCTGATGAGTTGAAGTCTGCTCAAGTTTCCCAATCCATTTACTGTGTCTTAGTGTTTTAAATAAGCAACAAGATGTTTTACTAAACCTAAATGATGCTAGTTGTAGGCATTTTGATATGGAATACATATGCTTGTGTTTGTCTTTCAAAATATGATCTGGACCAGTAGTAGTGAAAAAATAATGCCAATAATAATATCATACAATTAACTTCATAGTATTTTTTTCCAGGGCCATAATTATTATCTTTAAAACATAATAATTAACTTTGGAAGCATTATTCTGTTCTAAAAACAAAAAAGAAAACATTTCCTTAAAATTCTAAGTTAGGTCTATTAGCACAGGTTTACTCTCCATGGAAATTTTCTACCACATGTTTCTACAAACATGCTTACTTTTATACTATGGAAGTAAAGAGCATTGGTCCTCTTTTAAATTTATATTTATATGAATCTATGTTTTTATTAGAGTTTTAAAATCTTTTTTTAAATGTGACCATGGAAATATGTTTAATCTCACAATTTGAAATATTATCTATTTCAATCAAATTTTTATGAATCAGCTGATCACAACTAATGTGTACTAAAGCACATTTATAAAATTAATTTTCAGAAATATGATTAATAGGTCAGGCTATGAACACTTAAACTGTTGATTTACACTTTTAAATGGCACTTCAACAAAGGTAAGACATTACTAGATTTATAGTCAAGATGGTGTAGAAGGTAGACACCATGCTCACCTTCTCTCACGACACATCAAAATTACTATAAAACTACGCAATAACAATCATTGATATGACCTGAGAATTGGCTGAACAGAAGTCCTACAACTGGGAACATACAAAAGAGACCACATTGAGATTGGTCAGAAAAGCAGAGACATGAAACGGATTGGTTCCACAAACGCATGTGGCAGATGAGAATTAGGAGGGATAGCTTGGCTGTGGAGGTACCCCTGAATGAGCGAGGGGTCCTGGTCCCACACTAGGCTCCCCAGCCCAGGGTTGCAGTGCCAGGTAAAGCAGTCCCCACAACCTCTGTCTGTAAAAGCCAGTGGAGATTGTGGAAGAGTGAGACAGAAGGCTGCAGGATTCACAGACATTCTTCTTAAATGGTCCATGAATGAACTTACCCAGTGGCAAATTCCTTCGTTCTGAGCTTCAGTTCTGGGACAGCAGCTCAAAAGATACCGGGGACACGTTGGAAAGAAGTGAATTGCCTAGCTTCAGGGTGAAAGCTGGGGGGATGGTTTCACCTGAAGAGAAGTGCAGGTAGAATCCATTGTTCTTTTGTTGAATCCTCACCCATCCCAGCACGTGGACCAGGCAGCCACCATATTTGAGTCTTCATTAACTTGGCTACACATATTCCACCACCCAGTCGATTCCCTGAGAACCTGCTCCTCCCAAATAGCAGGCCAACCCAAGATGCCTCCAGTGGTTTACTCCATACAAATGGCCTGTCTTGTTTCATTCTGTGGACTGTTCTAAAACCCCTCAAAGGTTCACAAAACCCAAAGAAGCAGCAACTGGCCTCTCAGCTTGGCTCGTATCTCTTGTTAAGCAAATGCAAGGTGGCACTAGCCAGCCTCAGTTCCTGTATTAGCCTCTTGAGGCACCTCTAAACCCACTATGGTGATAGCCATCTGGGGATTACAAGGTGACTCTTTGCTAAGTGGTCTTAGACAGTGCATAGGCTACAGTTGAACTTGGCCTGAAGCAAGGCCCCTCCCAGGAGTTCCTTGGGTTGCCACATCCAGGGTCCAATTTTGATTAAAGCCAGAGCACCACTCAGGGATGCGTCGGAAAAAGACACACCCAAAGGGCAGATTGAGCAAGCACCTGAACACTAGAGAGTAAATCTTGCTCCATAGGGTTCGCCTTTGCGAACTTGATCTTTGGATCCTACCTTTTTCAGTCATTGTTGCCTTAATTGGTCCCTATGTATGCTGAACTTAAATTACTATCTTGCTATTGCAGATATTTTCTTATTGTTTAAGCTTATAATGCCCTGTTCTTAGTAAGGGTTACACTCTGCTTTTATGAGCCTGATTATCATCTTATTCCTAATTATGGGTTTTTTGTTGTTGTTGTTGTTTTTTTGTCTTTTTGTTTTAGGTGACCTGACCCCTTTCAGTATTTCTTGTAATGCAGGCCTCATAGTGGAGAATTCCCTCAATTTTTATATGTCTGGAAAGGTCTTTATTTCTCCTTCATAACTAAAGGTGAGCTTTGCTGGACACATTATTCTTAGCTGGTAGTCCCTTTCATTTAATAATTTGAATATTTGATTCCATTCTTTTCTGGCTTGTAAGGTTTATGCTGAGATATCTAACGATAATCTGATGGACTTTTTTGTAGGTTACCGTTTTCTTCTCTCTTTCTTCCCTGAGGATTATTTCTTTCATTGATTTTTGATAACTTTAATACAATGTGTCTAGGAGAAGGCCTTTTTGGGTTGAGGTAATTGGGTGTTCTGTTCACTTCTTGAATTCCAATCTACAGCTCATTCCTTAGATTTGGAAAATTCTCATCAACTATTTGTCTCAAAATGTTTTCTAATCCCTGCTCTTTTTCCTCACCTTCAATAATGCCCATTATTCTTGTTTTCTTTCCTGATGTTGTCAGCTAGTTCTTATATTTCTCTTTTATTATTTTTCATTCTTCAGTTTCTCTCTTCTTCCTTCTGATTTATTTCTAGATTTGTCTTAGATATCACTGATCCTTCCCTCCATTGGTTAGCTCTATTTCCCAAGGTTGTGATTTTATTTTTCAACTCTTGCAGTGTTTCCTTTTTTAGCTCCAGAAGATCTATTCTGTTTTGTTTTGTTTAGTGTCTGAATTTCCATGTTAAAAAACTCATTATGCTCATGTACATTGTTTTGCAAATCCTGAAATTATTGATATGAATTTTTTTAGATTTCATTGAGTTTTTTCATAAGTACCATCCTCAAATCTTTGTCATTTAAGTCGCATATTTCCATGTCTGTTAGCTTATTTTCTAGAGATTTTTCTCTTTCTCTCTGAGATGTCTTGTCACCACGGCGGTTCATGGTGTTTAATGTACTATTTCTGTGTTTCTGTGCTTAGGCATTAATGAAAGTGTATTCTGCTTTTTTTTTTCCCCCAGAAAGATTTATTATATAAAGGTCTCTAGTCTGTCTCAGAAAATGGCGTTTTTCTTTTGCTTTCCAGTAGGTGGCGTCTAAGCCTTTTGAACCAGTCTTTATATAAAGTCTTAATAATGCCTCTTTTTTTTCTTATAGATATTTAATCACACTGGCTACCCTCAGTCTCAGTCTCTGTGTTGTTCTGTTTCGGTAGCATTTGCTCAGATGCCCTTGTGGCTCTGCTATTTTTGGTCTCTTGGAGGATGTCAGGGGAGAGGCCCTCTGCGTTGAGGGATCAGGGCTGAGCCTCATCCTCTCATTTTGCAGCCATGGCTGGAAACAATCGACAATTGTTTCTCTGCCATCTCTGCTTCTCTGCCGTCCCCACTTCTCTGCTTTCTGCCCTGACATCTGGGTACTGCTGCAGGTCCTGTGGAGTTCTTAGCTTTCCCAGGCAGGGCTGTTCAGAGAACATGACACACGTTCACCCCTCACTCTCCTCTTGCAGGGCGGTCTAGTTGTGAGAGGCAGCTTCTTTGTTTCTCCCAGTCCACTGCCTAACACCTGGGGTTCTGACCTTTGTTAGCTCTTATTTGAAGACTCCATGCTCAGACATGCTGGTGTGTAGTTTGGGTGTTTTCAGTTGAGTTTTAGGTGTTGAGTTTATTGTTGTTTCAAGGGAAGATATCTGGGACGTCTCTCACTCTGCTATGTCTCTCCATTTACTTTTATTGTCAAATAATATTTCATTATATGAACATACCACATTTTATCTATCATATTCATATATAACATTCTATTTATCAGTTGCTGAACATTCATATTGTTTCCACTTTTTGACTACTTCAAATAATGTTTTAAGAACATTCATGTACATGTTTTGTGTAGACTTTAAATTCTCTAGGTAAAGTAGAATTGCTATGCCATATGGTAATTCTATGTTTAAGTAGTTGAGGAACTGCTAAATTGTTTTCTAAAGCAACTGTACTATTTTACATTATCTGCAGTGTATGAGGGTTATGATTTCTCTACATCCTCACCAGCACTTGTTATTATTTGACATTTCTTCTAGCCATCATATTGTATGTGAAGTGGTATATAATCTTTGCTTTGATTTTAATTTCCCTAATAGCTAATGATGTTGAGTATCTTCACTTGTTTTTATTGGTCATGTACGTATCTTCTATTCAGAAATGTCTATTTAAGCCATTTTTCCATTTTTAATTGGGTTGTCATTTTGTCATTAAGTTTTAAGAGGTTTTTTTAAATATATTTCAGATACAACTTCATTATCAAATATATGGCTTACAAAATTTTTCTCCCATTTTGTGAGCTGTCTTTTTCTTTTTTATTTTTGTTTTGTTTTATCACTTTCTTGATGGTGCTCTTTGAAGAAAAAAAAATATGCTGTACAGTTTACATCTTCTTTTATAGCTTGTGCTTTTGGTGTCATATTTGTGAAACAATTTTCTAATAGAAGGTTATGAAGATTTATACCTATGCTTTTTTCTAAAAGTTTTATCGTGTTTGCCCTTACATTTATGTCTTTGATCAGATTCATTTTGAGTTTACTTTTGTATATGGAATGAAGGACTCTAACTTTGTGTGTGTGTGTGTGTGTGTGTGTGTGTGTGTGTGTGTGTGTGTGCATGTACAATTGTCTCATACCACTTTTTGAAAAAAAAAAATTATTCTGTCTCATTTATTTGTCTTGGCTCCGTGGCATACATTCTGAAACTCTGCACTGCATGCTTCGAATCACAGAGTTAGTTTAGCATCAACTTTAAGACTATAAAGTGATCCCCTATGCTTAAAGAAGTATATATTGATCAAAATTATATTAAGTACATTGTCAGTTGTTTTGATAAAACCTTTCTTTTTACAAAGCACATTTACAATCACTCTCTCTTTTCATCCTTATAGCAGCCTAATGAAGTTATGAATGTCTTAATTTTTAGAAGGTATCCAAACTTTAGAAAAGACAAATGACATGTTCAAAGACATAAAATTAATGGTACCATAGTTGATACCTTCTGCTCTATAGCCACTGTTTTACCACAGTAAAAAGTACAAAGTACACCAGTGGTACAAATATAAAATGATAAGAAAGAAAACCTCACTAAACTTATAACGCTTAACTTCCTTACTTCACTCTGACAAAATGGTTTATAACCTGTATAGTTAAATTTTAGATAAAGCCACGGGAAAATATCTGATTAACTTATGTATTATAATATTTTAAAACTATTATCATTTAAATGTATTTCAAATAGCAATTATGACCTACAGTTTAATAATAATAATTCACATCAACCTGAAGAAAGAGGTAACATTAATAGTTAATAATTAATGATTTGCATTTGCCTGATATTGTTCTTAACTCTTTAATTTGATTATCTTATTTAATCTTCACAAGGGGTCCTGGGATTACCAATATTTATATTTTATAAAGTATTACATATGTAATGTGTAGGCTAGGATTTATAGAACTAACTCTATTATTGAAATAATTGCCTAAGAAATAAGTATAAATGAACTATTTAAATAAACTTGACCATAACAAAATATGTTGTTATAAAAGGTTTTAAAATACACTGTACATCATTTCCAAAATTAAAAAGCAGATGTTTTTGTCATTATTTAAATCCAACATTCATATTTAATGCTCAAATCTTTGTGATACAATAATTATTATCCCACAGATGAGCAAACAGTGTTTCAGAAGGTTTAAGTGACTTGAACTAGGTCAAAGAACTTTTTCCAAAGTTTTAACTTTCACTTTTAATATATCTTCACATTCCATTTGATTAGTCCATTATTTCTCTTTTATTCTAGTTTTATTCAGCCATTCAGAGTCATAATTCAATCTTTCTCATCCATTTACTCTTTTGACCTCTAATGATAAATCTGTCCACTTATGAGTCAGAGTTCAACAAAATGTACCACTCATAGCACTTTTCATATAGTTTCTAATCACATACTGAGTTTTCAGAACATATTACCAAATATTTTATTTCACAAGGAGTAAGAAATATAGGTCAGAACTCATAAGGTAGATCTGCTGCTGTAACTTTTATCTATCCTTCAATTGAGAGAAAAACAATTAAAATTTATATACAATTCAATGATCTTCAAACACATCCTGAGAGCTAAAAAGTAAAAGGACTAATATTAATTTCCTAATCACTATAAAAACTCAGCATGCTTCATATAAACCTTTGGAGCATGAAATAAAGGAGCATGTTTAAAATGGGGGAAAACGAAGTGTATCATACATACAACGATAGAGGTTTTTCCTATAACATTTGAGCATGAAGGTTTCCTTTCTAGCTTCTTAAAATATTTTTGGTAGTTGACTTGACTGTCTTTGAAAGTCATACTAATTCTTCAACTGCATCAGAATTATTTTAGCTTAATACTGACTCTGCTTTTTAATGTTTGGTCTTAATTTGCTAAATCAATTGATTAAGCTTTAAAGGAGATTCAATTAAAAAGGAGGAGAGTAAAATTAGAAAGAACTGGTAAAGACTTTCTGATTTACTGGTCCAGCATATTTAAACACATATACTTATACACTAGGCTTGAATAATGGTCAAATGAAATTTTATGAACTCTAGAAAATAATAGCCAATAACTCTAAGAATATTGTAGTTACTAAATGCAGTTTTTAGATCAATGGTACCCTTGTGTCCAGTAAATGGGCCTGACTATTTAAATATTGGCTCATATGCAATATCTTGTCACTAGATCATAAAACTAATTTCCTCAGTGAAGACTTCTCAAAATAAATTTAAGTAATTTTCCAAAAGGTTTAATATCTACAATGATTTTTAAAAATCTTTGAATGCATATAGTACCATTTAAATGAAAAGTTTTAAATACTTCTCAGATATCATTTAATTTGCTATCACAATTTTAAAAGAAAAAATGTGATTTGTGCTCAACTGTGGGTGGGACTCTAATGTTTACTGGCTCTATGTCTGCTTCCCTATTCTAGATATTAGAAAACAAGACCATATAAAATTGGGGAGTTATATTTTATTCATTAGTTAATTTAAACTTTTATTCCATAATTCATCTTGAATAGAAATCTATTACTTAATGTGCTTTGTATGTGGTAGATACCAAAAAGAATTAGATACAACATAAGAATACCTTAAATTTAGTAACATGTTACATTTTGAGCTCAGAGGTGACTTGACTCTGCCATTTAATAATTGTGTCGACTTGGGTGAGTTTTTTTAACTTCACCTTCTCTTATCCTCAGTTTTAATTTATATTAAAGAGAGACAACAATTCCTCTTTAAATAATTTGTGTGAATATTTAAATAGATAGTATATGGGCATATTTAATAGAGTATATAGCACAGAGAAGGAGCCTGATAAATGCAGATGGAATCTGGGAGAACCATGACATTCAGTAGATAAAATCAACAATTATAAAAATATAACTTGAAGAATAGGTGAGATTGTTACCAGGGGAATTTGAGAGAATATCATTCTAGGTAGAGAGATGAGCATGAGGAATAGCGTAAAATTGTAAAAGTACAGTGTCTTTAGAAAAAAAAAATGACTTGAATAGAGGCTATAAATAAAAGATAAAGGAAAATACATTAGATAGATTGAGGTTAGATTATGGAGCTTGGACCATCTTTGTTAGTTAGAGGGAAAATTTTGAATGTTTATGAACATAACAAATAATAATGAAGGCTGGATTGGTAGGGGGTGGTGTTGAACAGGGTACAATTGATTACCAAGTTAATATAATTTTTCAAGTTTGAACGATTAAAGGCCTGAAACAGGAAGTTGAAAAGTGAGAATAAAACATGTTCAAAACTAAAGACAACAATTAGTTAGTCATTTTTACACAGATTCAAGGCTCATTGTCTTATTATGAAAAAAGCACAGTATAGCCTGGCTCTGCCTATCTCACTAGGCTTCCCTCCTGTCTCTCCACTATCCCTCTTCAGACTCCATAAGAATAGGCTGTCTTCAGCGGTTTAAATATACTGTGCTCATCCACAATCTCTACACTCACTGTGAAATATTTTTCATCCTCTCATTCAACTGAAAATTCTCATTTGTTCTTTAAACTTCTGTTCAGGTATCAGATCTTCTGAGAAATTTTTTCTACCCTCTCTGCATAGTTTTTCTTTCTCTGTGTTGTTTCTTACTCGTCAATCGTTTGTAATACTAATGAAATTACCATCATCACATTTTTTTCATTTTTTTTTAATTTTTAAGTTATAGTTGACATACAATATTATATTAGTTTCAGGCACACAACATAGTGATTAAACATTTATATAACTAATGAAATGATCACTTTGATAAATATAGTACTCATCTGACATCATATATAGTTATTACAATATTATTTACTATATTCTTTATGTTGTAACTTACATCCGTGTAACTATTTTGTAACTACCAATTTGTACTTCTTAATTTTTTCCACCTTTTCAGTGACCACCACCCCTCCACCAAACTCCCTCCCATCTGGAAACCACCAAAATGTTCTCTGTATACATGAGTTTGTTTCTGTTTTGTTAGTTTGTTTATTTTGTTCTTTAGAGTCCACATGTAAGTGAAATCATATGGCATTTGTCTTTCTCTGTCTGACTTACTCTACTCAGCACAATACCCTCTATTTGTTCATGTTTTGTGGATGGCAAGATTTTAATTTTGCATGCCTAAGTAATATTCTGTTGTATATATGTATGACCTCATCTTTATATATTCATCTGTTGATGGACATCTAGGTTGCTTCCATATCTTAGCTATTGTAAACAATGCTACAATAAGCATAGGGTACATAAATCTTTTTGAGTTATTGTTTTTGTTTTCTTCAGCTAAATACCCAGAGGTAGAATTATTGGGTTTTACGGTAGTTCTGTTTTCAATTTTTTGAGGTATCTCTATTCTGTTTTCCATATTATAGAATTATTTACCTAATTACTCAGTTGTAAAACACTGTGCTGTTATTATCACAAGCTTATTTTGTCTGGTATAAGAATTGCTACCCCAGCTTTTTTGTTTGTTTGTTTCAATTTTTATGAAATATCTTTTTCCATCCCTTTACTTTCAGTCTGTGTGTGTCTTTAAATCTAAAACGAGTCTCTTGCAAGCAGCATATGTAAGGATTTTGTTTTCTTATCCATTCAGCCACCCTGTCTTTTAGTTAGAACATTTATTTACTTTGAAAGTAATCATTTATAATAAATAGGCAGTTATTGCTATTTTATTATTGATATTTTTAATATTTTTTTCTTTTTAAATAAGTCCCGCTAACATTTCTTATAATATTGGTTCAATGTTGATGAGTTTCTTTAGCTTTTTCTTGTCTGAGAAGCCCTTTTATCTGTTATTTGATTCTAAATGATAGCTTTGCTGAGTAGAGTAATCTCAGTTATAGGTCCTTACTTTTCATCACCTTAAGTGTTTCCTGCCAATCCCTTCTGGCTTGCAAAGTTGCTGTTGAGAAATCAGCTGACGGTCTTATGGAAGCCCCCTTGTAAGTATCTAACTAAATATCTTGTTGCTTTTAAGATTCTTTCTTTGTCTTTAATCTTTGGAATTTTAACTTTGATGTCTTGTTGTGGGCCTCTTTGAGTTGAATTTGTTTGGGGCTTGCTGCACATCCCGAGGTTATATGTCTTTTTCCTTCACTATGCTAGGGAAGTTTTCTGTCATTGGTTCTTCAAATAGGTTTTCAATTCCTTGCTCTCTCTGTCTTCTCATTCTGGTACTCCGATGATGCAAATGTATGTATACTTGATGTTGTCTTAGAGGCCCCTTAAACTATTCTCAATATTTTTAATTCTTTTTTCTCATTGTTCTGATTAGGTGTGTTTTGCTCCTGTGTCTTCCAGATCACTGATTTGATTCTCTCCTTTATCTAATCTGCTATTAATTTCAACTAATGTATTTTTCATTTCTAAGAATGAAGTTCTTTTTAATGATTTTGTATACCCTCATTATGTTTCCTATCTCTTTATTGAAGTTCTCACTGCGGTCATTGAGCATTCTTATAACAAGTGTTTTGAACTCTGCATCTGGTAGATTACTTGTTTCCATTTTGTTTAGTTCTTTTACTGGAGCTTCCTTCTGTTCTTTTATTTGGAACATGTTTCTTTTTTCCCCCATTTTGGCTGCCTCCCTGTGTTTGCTTCTATGTATTCGGTGGGGCTACTATGTCTCTTGGTCTTAGTAGAGTGGCCTTATGTAGTAGGTATCCTGTGGAGCCAAGTGGCGCAGTCTCCCTGGTCACCTGAGCTGGGTGTTCCAGGTGTGTTTCTTTATAAGTTGTGTATGTCTCCCTGTTGTAGTTAAGCTTTGGTTGTTTTTTGCATGTCAATGGGAAGGATTGACCAATGACTTGATTGGTTGTGAGGACTAACCAGTGACTACATTGGAGGAGCTGTTGTGAAGGGGCTGAACTTATAGAGCAGGATTCACTTTAGCAAACTTCTGGTGCCTGCCCAGGCTGTTCTTTGCATGTGCAGTTCTTGTATGTCTCTCCCCCAACCATGGTGCTTTGGATTAGTCCAAAGCCAGCCACTGTATATGCTGGCCTTGACACAGGCCACGTTCAGTTGCAACCTGTACTATGCTCAGGATCACCTGGCATGAGCCATAAAGCAATTTGCAGATGGTCACCACCCACACTGGGCCTGTAAGTGTCTTGAGAGCCCAAGTCATGAACTAAGCCCAGCTGCAGCTAGTACGGAGCTTGGGGTTGCTCAGCAAGAGGAACGGGAAACATCAAGGCTAGTCGCTGCTTATTTGGAGTTTGTGAACCTTTGAGAGATTTTAGGAATGTCCGCAGAATGAGCCAAGACAGGCTATTTGTATGGAAAAGCCACTGGAAGTGGCTTGCGTTGGCCCACAAGGTGGGTGGAGCAGAGTCTCAGGTAATCGGCTGGGTGGAGTGACCAATGTTAACCAGTTTGATAGAGACTCAGATATGACAGCTGCCTGTGTCGGCAAGCCAAGAGTAGGGAAGGCTCAACAATGAGACGATGGATTCTGCCTCCACTTCTTTCTGGGAGAAAGCTGCCCCTCCGGCCCTCGCCCTGATGCCAGACAACTCAATTTCTCCCCAGATCTCCTTGTCACGCCCCATACCGCTGCCCCAGTGCTGGAGCTCACAATGAGTAAATCTGTCAGCATGTAAGTCCATGTGTGGGTCCTTTAGGAAGAACACCTGGAACTCCAACTCCCTCTCACTCAGCCACAATCTGGTTTTCACAGCCAGAAGTCGTGGGGACAACTCATTCCTCCACTGGAATCCTGGGCTTGGGATCCTAATGTGGTTCTGGGATCCTTCACTTCTAAAGGGGGAACCTCCACAAATAAGATACTTCCCTTGATTTTTAATGACTACATGTGTGTGTGGGACCAGCCCATTCAGTGTCTTTGGCCCTCCTACCAGTCTTGAGGTGGTTTCTTCTGCATATCCTTAGTTGTTGAACTTCTGTTTATCTAGACTTTTGGCAAGTCTCAATGATGGGTGTTCTGTAGTTTGGTTGTAATTTCGATGTGGTCATGAGAGGAGGCAAGCACATCATTTAGTTACTCTGTCATCTTAACTGGAAAATCTCTTTCTTCCTTTTTTTTTTTTTTTTTACAGTTCTCATTACAGCAGCTGTCATATAGTAGGACCTTAATAATATTTGTTGAAGTCATAGGTATATACTTTAATAGTAGCTTATTATTTACTATGTTTCAACACACTGTTTGAAGTACTTTACATGTATTAATATATATAATCTTAACTTTAAACAACTCTTTGAGCTAGTAATAATTATCTTTATTTAACAAGTGGTAAAACTCAGGAGAAAAGAAAATAAGTAACTAGAGCAATGTTTCACATATAGCAAACAATGGAAACCACACATTCCAGCTCAAGTACTCTGGATCCAAAGCCTCTTCTGTTAACCACTATAAAATACTTGCTCTCCTAGATAAAACTGTAAAAGGTAGAGGATATAAAGAGAAGTTGGTCAACGTAAAGTGTTGATTAATAATTACAGTTAGAAGGCAGAAGTAGATATCAAAGGAGAAATAACCAGTGAGGTGGAAGAAAAGCCTGACTATTACAGTGTGATAGAACCAAAATAAATGTTTTGAAAAAAAAATAGTAACTTAAAGAAATTCACAGTTACAGGAAAATAGTTAATTGATAAAGTTGGTCCTGAAGGAAGTAAATAGGAAGAAAAATAAAAGCACAGATTCAGTCCTCTAAATGTAGAGACACAATCATTTCTCAAGGACAGGGAAGAAAATGGAGTATATTGGAAGAAAATACACAGATTGGAGATTTTTTAAATGTGGGAAAAGCTTAGAAAAATCTCTGGGAAATGAAACAAAAAAGACCATAAATTTGGTGACATATTAGAAGATTAATTTTTAAAATGATTCAACATTTGAGTTATGGTAGCAAAATAAAGAGAAGATAGCATAGGTATAGTTCATAAACTCTAAAATATTTTGACTCTGGTCATGAGATGTACAAGATGAGCCTGGAATACCTTGTCACCCAGAAAACATAGCATTTATCGAAAGCTATTAGAGTGATATCAAAAAAGAACTCAAAAACCAATCTGGAAAAGTTCCCACTGCTCAAAGATGGGGAGCTCATTTAAGTATCAATAATATTACTAATTTCAAGAGATTTAAATATAGCAGATATTGTCTAGTTCATAACAATCACCTGTGGATAATGCTATGTATCACTTCATTATTTTGAAAGTCTGTATTCTTGTAAATAAGTAAAGACAAAGAATCAAGCATTTATTCTGCCTTTTCCATACACCTTGCATCATGTCAGTATTACCAAATACTATTTGAAGCAGTTTGTATACATGTAATGCCCCTATGATATAGTCTTGCCCTTCCCCTTAAAAAATAAAACCCAAAAGTTGCATATGGTGGGTGTGTGAGTAGTCCAGCTTTTAAAACTAATCTACTAACTTAAAAGAAGTAGACAATAAAGAGAAACATAAGAGACAATAAAACAAGAAGACTATAACTAGACATTAGAAAACTAAACAGCAAAAACAACCTGGTTATGTCAGTAAAACAATAAAAACAAAGAGAGATGGAATGAAGAATGGAGCAAGAAAAGAGATGAAAAGAGAATCTAAATATTTCTTTAAAAACTTAAAATACATATCACAAATAAAAATTGGGCAACCTCATATGAATATGAAATATAAAAATCTTTAAATATTATAATACAATAAGATAAATGAGAACACTGACTGAATCATGTTAATATTTATAAGCATTATTGTTTCAGGTATGATATTTTAGTTTTTTAAAAGAATCCTTTTATTTTAGAAATACATATCAAAATAATTACAGATGAAATGATATGGTGTCTAAGGTACGCTTCAAAATAATGTGGCAGAGAACGAGGAAAAGTTGTTAAGGTTAAATGCCTCATCTGAAGTCATACATCCAGTATGAATCTGAGAATTTAACCAAGGGAGTGAAAGAAAATATACACCTCTGCATAACCCCAAGATTGGACAAAGGGAGCAGGGAAGTGTCCTGCTTATATCATTGGAGTTTAACTGAGCTAATACAAACTGAATATTTGAATAAGGTTATACATGTCAAACTAGCATCTCAGTTAAACCCTGAGAAGAGATTCCAGCAAGAAAGAGGAATGAAATGATATAAACCACTCCCAATAAAGAAAGCATATGTTTGGTAAATATGCTAGATACAACTTACCTTATTCGAGAATAAGTAAACATTATGACAAAGAACAACATGGAACCTATAAAAAAAAATTTGTTACATTAAGAAGAAAGAAACATTTCAACAAAAGAGAAAATAAAAATATAAAACTAAAACTATTAAAAACTATAAAAAATATAAAACTATAAAAATTATGTATAATAGAAAATAAGAAAATATTAGACTGAATGTACTGTTCTCCATAAAATAAATAAAATTATGACCACTATTAACAATTTGACAAGTGAAAAGGAAAACAAAATATGTTATATAAAGTAAGGCTTTATAGAAACTAAAACCTACAGCTGAAATAAAATCTACAACAGACACAGTTGAAGATAAGAATCAGCACTTCAGAAAATGAAAATGATGATAATAATTTCACTTATAGTGCAAACTAGAGATACTTTCCTAGAATCCAGAGGAAAATAATAAAATTTATGAAAGAAAATATGACAAAAAGCACAGATTCAGTCCATAGCTAATTAGTGTCCCTGAGGGAAATAAGCCAAAACAAATATGGCAGAAGCAATAAGCAAAAATGTTTTAACAATTACCGACTTGATATACATCGCACTGACAAAACGATAAGCAGTAAAATGATATCTTTAGAAATTTGAACAACATGGAAAATATTCAACATAAAATATGATGTAAAAAGTACAAATGTTATATCAATTTATAATCAGAATAATAACTAGTTTGGTAAAGCCTACTAAAAATGTCAGTTAGAAATTGTAATAATGGTTGTAAATGATATGATTCAATGCTTCACAGTTGTTAAATGCTATGTCATGATGTCATTTGTAACTAAAATGAGACAAATATATATTTGTTTCTTTCCCCATAAAGGTTTACAAAATAGTCATTAATTGTTATTCCATTAAACAACAGAACTCTACACTTACAGTTTGTTTCCTGAGGATTTTAGATAAAGCACACAGGCTTGATCAGAAAGTCTGCTCCTCAATTTTTGCCAAGTGAAATTTCGGTTGGACTTTGATTAATAAAACAGCAATATTTAATGATATATTTCCTTGAAATAATTAATAACCAAGATTCCATGAGTCTCTTTCTGGGTTTCACTTTAGCTTGTCTTCCCTACTAAAAATATATTTTTATTTTTGCTGGAGATAAACTCCTAATATATTCGGTAGAAATTCAGAGTCAATTCAACTAGTGTTTTTGTTTATTTTTTCTTTCACCAATTAGAGTTTTGTTGTTTGTTTTTCCTGAGAATGAGTTTTATTTCAATCTCTGTTTTTTTTGTTTGTTTGTTTGCTTTTTTTTTTTTTTTTATTCTAGGCAATTACATACATTGAACCAACATTCATGCCATTACACACAGGTCACAATACACCACTGTGAATAGTGACATTCATGCAGCTGTTTTTGTCTTAGTTTAAAAATATATTTAACAGAAACATTTGTGATTTAATAAAATGTTAAAGTTTCATTTAGCAGCACTTTTGCTTATTTGTCTATACTTTTCAATTTTAGCAATGATAGTACCTAGATTGTGGTGATAATGATTATTCATTCCCAATTTTTTCACTGATTTATAAGAATGATAATTTAGTTTCTAAAACCAAATTTAATAATTTTAAAAAGCATATATTAATCAGTGTGGGGTGCATGCAGTGTCTTAAGTTTCTGGTTCTTATTAATATGGAGTAAGCACACTCAAATTTATCTCTCATAGAGATCAGATTATAATTAAAAACCCTGGACAGAATTCTGATAGCAACTATCAGAGATCTCTAAAATAAATGAATGAATGAATGAATGAATGAATGAATAAATAAATAAATAAATGAATAAATAAATGAATGAAGAAATAAGGTAAGAGTGGGCAGACTCAGTTGGAAAATGAAATTTTGCATGATCATATGGTGGTGCTACCTGAGTTCTCTTTGTTTTGTTATGTTATGTTTTATTTTTATTTTATTGTTTTGTTTTATTTTTTTTCCTCTCATGTATCCCAGCTTACACTAACATATCTCCTGTTAAAGTAAAATAAAAAAAAATTTAGACTATACGCGAAAATCTCTTGGGCAAGCAAAACCATTAAGCCACATAAGTGAAACTTAATTTAGCTTATTCTGCATAACAAGCAAAAGTTAACATGGACTGCTTCTTGAAAATGCCTCCAAAAAGTATAAGCAAAACTTAAGCTGGTCACCAAATTGGCATTAAGTGGTCACTTTAAACCATCTCCCATCACTAGGAAAACTGATTCTATAACCGAAAAATAAACAGCCTCTGCTTTTTTACTGTATTAGCTGTTTTATATCAGTATTCTTCTGAGCCTCTTTTTGCCATTGGTTTCACTGCTCCCAGTTTGTGAACTGTTTTTATATGCAAAATAAAGTTTTACTAAACACTATTTTATTAACCTGGTGGTTTTAATTTTGCTATTTTTGGATCCTGGACAGTTCTAAAATGACAAACAATAATAGGCACAAAAAGAACATCATCAACAACAAAAACATTCTGTCTTAAGTCAGAAAACCAGGAAGTAATGGCCTATATGAGAGGAGTTTTGTTTTTGTTTCCCGATCTCTGTAGACCTACCAGAGATGAGCCCCAGAAATAAAACTGCAATTGGGTAGCAGTAGAAATGGAAGCCCTAGATATTCTATATTTTGGCTGCTCTTCTCATAGATAGACATATTCTTTCAAAATGTGTGACAATTAAGAGGACAAAGCCTCAACTTTCCAGTCACAACATCAAAAGGAGACTTCTAAGAGCTGATAGTATGGGGAAATTTTATGAGAGTAAAAAAAAAAAAAAATGAGAGAAAGAGATCTTTTAAATCTCTGTATGATGTTCTGGGCTTGCTTTCAAATTGCAAATGGATAAAAGTAACTAGAATCAAGAGACCAAAGGCTTTGAGAACTGGCGTACAGAGCCAACCACTTCCCAAGTCTTAGACAAGTCCTAGAGTGGAGCACCTGTGGGTCAGAGCAGAATAGCACTGGAAGCTAAACAAATATTAGTGTTCACTTCTTTCCATGACTACATCAAAATTACAACTAAAGTATAGAATAACCACCCTTGAGAACCAATTAAAAACTAGCTGAGCAGAACTCCTATACCTAAAAATGGAAAGAATAAGCCACATCAAGATTGGTAGGAGGGGAAGAGACGCTAAAGGGGCTGGTCCCACATCCACATGTGGCAGTTAAGAATTGGGAGGACTATCTAAGCTGCAGAGGTCCTCACTAAAAAGAAAGGGGTCTAACCCCACATGAGACTCACCACTCTAGAGCACCAGTGTCAGAAAGGGGAGTCCTCACAGCAACTGGCTGTGAATATCAGCAAGGACTCAGTCAGGGTGAGATGAAAAGATACTGGAGTCCCAGGCATTATTCTAAAGAGCCCGAGCACAGACTCATTCATTAACATTCAACTTAAGCTCCAGAGAAGGAATAGCAGCTCAAAAGTTGCCAGGGCCACATGAGGAGGAACCGAATGGTATAATCTCAGGGCAAGGGCTTGGAGGCAGTGATGGTGGACAACATTGTTCCATTGTTGAGCCCTTCCTCTAATCAGCCTACAGGCCCAAGCCAGGGCCATGTCTGAGTCTCTATTAACCTAGCTAACACTGCTCTCACCTTACCTTGGTGATTCTCTGAGACCCGAGCCACCCAATTCACACACCCAGCCAGAACCTCTTTCAAAGGCTAATCCACATAAGGGGCCAGCCTGGGCCAGTACAAAGTGGCTACAAGTCCAGCACTAGTGGTAGTACACCTCAGTTCACAGTATAAACACTCCCAGGTGCCTCCAAGCTCAGCACAGTCAGCTACCAACTCAAGATCACTTTGTAGTTTCCAACAGGTGGCCCCAAGCCAGACAGGCACAAGCAGCAGCTAAATTTGAATCCCGTTGAATCCTCTCCCAAGAGGCCCCAGAACCAATGCACCTGGTAGCTGGTTTCAGACCACACCAGAACATCATTCAATTAGCACCACAAATGACACACCCAAGGGGTAGACTTAGCAGGCATCTGAGCTCCTCTAAAACAAATCCTGCTCTGTGAGTTCGGCTCCCACACAACAGCTTCTCTGCTGAATTTATGACCAGTTCCCACAGCCAGTCAGCCTGAAGATCAATCCCACCCACTGATGTGCCAACAGCAATCAAGACTCAACTACAATAGGCAAGCACACAAAACTCACACAAGGGACACCCCAGGAGCACTGAGCTCAGATGATCAGGAAGACTGTACCACTGGACTCCACAAGAAAACTACTACATAAGTCCACTATGTCAAGACTTGGAGATGTAGCACACCTACCTAATACATAGAAACAAACACTAGGATGCAGCCAAAATAAATTAACAAAGAAACCTGTTCCAAATGAAAAAAACAAACAAACAAACAAACAAACAAAAAAACAGGACAATATTCCAGGAAAAGAAAAAACAAACTAAATGGAGGCAAGCAATCTACAAGATGTAGAGTTCAAAATGCTCAATAAACTTAGAGGAAGAATAGATTATCTTAGTGAGAACTTCAACACAGAGATAAGAAATATTAAAAACATTAAAAAAGAGAAGAAAAACATAAAAAGTCAGAAATAAATACAATAACAAAAATAAAGAATACATTAGATGAAATCAATAGAAGGTTAGATAAAGCAGAGGATTGCATCAGTAATTGTAAAGACAAGGTAGTGTAAAACACCCAATCAGAATAGTAAAAAAAAAAAAAAAAAAAGAATCCAAAAAAATCAGACTAGTTTAAGAGGCCTCTGGTCCAACATCAAGCATACCAACATTTGCATTATAGGGATTTCAGAAGAAGAGAGTGCGCAAGAAATTGAATATTTATTTGAAGAAATAATAGCTGAAAACATCCCTAACTTGTGAAAGAAATAGACATACAAGCCCAGGAAATGCAGAGAGTTCCAAACAAGATGAACCTGAAGAGGCATATACCAAGGTGCAGCATAATTAAAATGCCGAAGGTTAAAGACAAAGAGAAATTCTTAAATTCAGCAAAAGAAAGGTAGCTAGTTATATATAAGGGAGTTTCCATAAGACTGTCAGCTGATTCTCAACAGAAGCTTTGCAGGCCAGTAGAGATTGGCATGAAAAATTTAAAGTGATGAAAAGCAAGGATCTCCAATCAAGATTACTTTACCCAGAAAAACTATCACTTAGAAATAAAAGACAGGTAAAGATCTTTCCAGACAAGAAAAAGCTAAAGGAGTTCATCACCACAAAACTGGCATTATAAGAAATGTTATAGGGACTACTTCAAGAAACAGACGAATATATATATATCCAAAATATAAATTATAAATGGTAACAACTACATATCTATTAACAATTATTTCAAATAAAAAAGAATTGAAAGCTCCAATGAAAAGACAGGATGGCTGAATAGACAACCCTTACGTAGGTTGACTACAAGAGATTCATTTCAGATCAAAAGACACACACAGACTGAAAATAAAGATATATAAAAAGATAGATAATGAAAATAAAAAAAAAAATCTGGGGTAGAAATATTTATACCAGACAAAATAGATTTTAAAACAAAAGCTATAACAAAGAAAGACCCAGTAATCCTACTTCTGTGCATTTAACGAAGATATCCAAAATATTACTTTGAAAGCACATGTGCATCTATATATTTGTTGCAACATTATTTGCAATAGCATAGTTATGGAGGCAACCTGGGCATCAATCAGTACATTAATGAATAAAGAATATGTGGTACATATATACAATGGAATATTACTCAGCCATAAAAATGTTTAAAAATTAATGAAGTCTTGCCATCTGCAACAACATGGATTGACCTAGAAGGTATTGTGCCGAAAGGACAAAGTCAGATAGAGAAAGACAAATGCCATATGATTTCACTTATAAACAAACAAAACAGAAACAAACTCATAAATACATAGAATATTTAGAGGGGTTTTGAGTGCTGGGTGAAAGAGTGGAAAGCATTAAGAAGTACAAATTGATAGTTACAAAATAGTCAGGTGGATGTAAAATATAGCATAAATATAGTTAATATTGTAATAACTATGTATGGTGTCAGATGGGTACTAAATTTACTGGGGTAATCACCTCATAAGTTATATGAATGTCTAACCATTATGTTGTACATCTGAAATTAATATAATATTATATTACAACTATAATTATAAAATAAAAAAAAATATTTTAAAAAGATTGAGAGCACATCAAGAGTTTTACTCTCAAAACTTCTATTCAAAAGCTCTGAAAGCCCTATGCATTGCAATGAAAAAAGAGAAACAAAAGGCTTACATCTTGAAAATAAAGAAGGAAAACTAGAAATTCTAAGATTACATGATTGTCTACATAGAAAATCCCATGAAACATTCAAAAAGCTTCTAGAACAGGTGCATTTAGTAAGATCACAGAACACAAGGTCAATGTACAAAAATCAATCCTAGTTTTACATAATAGCAACAATGAATAGATACCCAGATTTATAAAATGGTGTAATTTATAATCACACTACAAAAATGAAATACTTTACTATAAATCTAGCAAAAGATACTAAATTTGTAAGCTTAAAACTTTGAAATGATGATAAAATAAGTCAAAGAATACTTAAATAGAGATATGGTATTAATGAATAAAAATAGTCATCAAATTTAAGGTACAAATTATTTTCTAACTGATCTATAGATTTACTAAAATCTCAATCAAAATTGTAGCAGGGAGTTTTGGTAGATATAGACAAGCTGATTCTTATATTTATATAAAGGCAATAGAACTAGAACAGAAATAGATACATGTGAAAAAGAAGTAAAAAGTGAGAAGGTTCATAGTACTTGATATAAGTCATATCATAAAACTATAATGATCAAGATAGTGTTACTTGGCCACAAGATAGAAAACCAGATAAATGGGATAGAAGAGAGAGCCAAGAAATAGACCCACACAAATATGGTCAATTGAGTTTTAAAAAGGTGCAATAAAAGATCAGTAAAAAAGAGCATTCTTTTCAAAAAATGTTTCTGGAATAACTGAACATTCATAGGAAAACAATGTGCATAGACACACACCACACACTTCAAACAAAAAATATCTAAAAATGGATTGTAGAATTAAGTGGAAAGCATAAAATTGTTAAAGTCGTAGCAGGAAACAGAGAAAAAAAACCCTCTTGACCTTGAGTTAGGCAAATGATACTTAGATGTGACACTAAAACAGTCTATTAAAAAAGTTGATAATTTGGAACTCATCAAAATTTAAAACTTGTTCTGCAAAAAACAAACAAACAAACAAAAAACACTTAAAAGATGGAAGATAAGCCACAGAATGGGAGAAAATATTTCCAAATCACATAGCCTCCAAGAACTTGTGTCCAGAATACTTTTAAAACTTTCAAAACTCAACAACAAGAAAACAAATAGCCTAGTTATGAAATGGACAAAAGATCTAAACAGACACTTAATCAAAAAAGTATACAGATGGTAAACATACGTAAAGATACTCAGTTGTATGGTATTAGAGAATTACACATTAAAATCATAATGAAATATCAATACACATCAATTAGAATAGCTAAAAAACTACAATAATAAAGATACAAAACAACTGGAACTCATATTTTGCTGATCAGAAACAAAATTATACCACTGTTCTGATAAACACTTTAGAAATTTCTCACATATTTAAAGATGCACTTATCATATGACTAAAAAATTCCACTTCTATGTATCTACCATAGAAAAATAAAAAAAAAAAAAACTTATGTTCATACAAATGTCTGTACATGAATGTTTGCCTCAGAATTATTCATAATTGTCCCAAACTGGAAATAACCTTAATGCTATATACATAAATGTGGAAACCACTTTTATTCATTACTTCCAAAAAGTGAAAACAACCAAGAAGTCCTTCAACAGGTGAATTCATGAACAAATTGTTGTACATCTATACAATGGAATACGAATGAGCAATATTAAGAGAAATTATTGCTACATTCAATGACATGGAATAATTATGTATGACAGTAGATGGAAGAAGACAGTTTCAAAATATTACATAATATATGATTTAATTTTTAAAACATTCTGGAAAAGGTAAAAATATAGAGATGAAAAATAGAGCATTGTTTGTCAGTTTTTAGAAATGAAGGCTGAGTTTCATTACAGTGGCACAGCATAATCAGATTTTGTGATTGTGAATAGAATTGTTCTGTATCATTTTGTCAATTGTGATTACACAAATGTATGAGTATATTAAAACTCATAGAACTTTACACCAAAATCATATACCTTTTTGTATGTAAATGTTTTAAAAATAAAAAATATATATATTCTAAGTGTAAAAATAACCTCACTATATATTTTTTCTTATTCTTAACTTTTTAAAAAATAAGTTTATTGAGGTAACATTGGTTAATACAATTATATAATTTTCAGTTGTACATTTTATTTGACATCTGTATATTCTATTGTGTGTTTACCACCCAAAGTCCAGTTTCCTTCAGCTACCATATATTTGATCCCCTTTCCCCATTTCACCTTCCCCCTATGAATCTAGCCCCCTATATTTGACGTCCTTTACCCCGTCTACCTTCCCTCTTCTCCCCCAAAACTTACCCTCTGGTAACCACTAGGCTATAGTCCATGTCCATGAGTCTGTTTGTTTGTCCTGTTCATTTGTTGCTTTTAGATTTATATCCCACATGTAAGTGATATCACGTGATTTTCAACTTTTTCTGTCTGGCTTATTTCGCTTGGCATGATTATCAGGAGGTTCATCAATGTTGTCGCAAATGGCCGTTTTTCATCTCTTCTTATGGCTGAATAATATTACATTGTATATAAGTACCAAAGCTTCTTTAGCCAATCCATCATAGGACACTTCAGTTGCTTTTCTGGCCACTGTAAATAATGTTGCTATGAATATCGGTGTGCAAATTTCTTTTCGTTTACAGATTTTGAAGACTTTGAGATAATTACCCAGCAGAGGGATTGCTGGATCATATGATAGATCAATTCTTAGTTTTTTGAAAAACCTCCATCCTGTTTTCCATAGTGGCTGTACCAATTTGTAGTCCCACCATCAGTGTATAAGGGTTTGTTTTTCTTTGCATCCTCTCCAGCATTTGTTATTACTTTTCCTGCTGGTTATAGCTATTCTGACAGATGTGAAATGATATCTCATTGTTGTTTTCATTTGCATTTCTCTAATAGTTAGCAATGTTGAGCATCTTTTCAAATATCTGTTGGCCATTTATATGTCCTCTAGGGAGAAGTGTCTGTTCAGATGCCCTGCCCATTTTTTGATTGGATTGCTTGGTTTTGTTTTGTTTTATTTTTATTGAGTTGTATTAGTTCTTAGTATATTTTTGATATTAGGCCCCCATTGGAGGCACTGCTTGCAAATATATTTTCCCATTTGGATGGTTCTCTCTTTACCTTGTTGATGATTTATTTTCTTGAGCAGAGATTTTAGTTTAATGTAGTCCCATTCATTTAGTATAGCTTTCAATTCCCTTGCTTTCAACGTTAAATTCATAAAATCCTCGTTAAGTCCAAGGTCCTTGAGTTTAGTTTCTATGTTTTCTTCTATGCATTTTATTGTTTCAGTTCTTATGTTCAGGTCCTAAATCCATTTTTGAGTTAATTTTGGTGTGTGGTGATAGATAACGGTCTAGTTTCATTCTATTGCAGGTGGCCTTCCAATTTTCCCAGCACCATTTTTATTGAAGAGGTTTCTTTTCTCCACTGTATGTTTTTGTCTTCTTTGTCAAAAATTATTTGCCCATATAAACATGGGTTTACTTCTGGATTCTCGATTCTGTTCCACTGGGCCGTGTGTCTGTTCTGCTGCCAATACCATGCTGTTTTGATTACTGTCACTTTGTAGTATAATTTGAAGTCAGGCAGAGTGATGCCTCCAGCCTCATTCTTTTTTCTCAGTATGGCTTTGGCAATTCGGGGTCCTTTGTGCTTCCATACAAATCTGATGATTTTTTGTTCTATTTCTTTACAAAATGCCGATGGGATTTTGATGGGGATTGCATTAAATCTATATAATGCTTTAGGTAATATGGTCATTTTAACTATGTTGATTCTTCCAATCCAAGAACACAAAACATCTTTCCATTTCTTTGTATCTTCTTCAATTTCTTTTAGTAGGGTCTTATAGTTTTCATTATATAGGTCCTTCACATGTTTCATTAGATTTATTATTAGATATTTTTTTATTGCAATTGCAAAATGAGTTATTTTTTCCACTTTTTTTCTCTTGACACTTCGTTATTAGAGTATAAGAATGCTATGGATTTTTGACC